>NC_139344.1:140481538-140544254 GCF_055883805.1 Amblyomma maculatum
ATAGGAGAAAGAGCCATCGCTTATATTGGATAAATATCACACTGACATGCTGGTTCTCTCTCTTTTTGCAATTTATAGTCACATTATTGAATGTTAGGACATTATTTACGGTAGAACAACGTTTATCTTTGCATTAGTTTGGCCAAAAGTTGTAGTTCTGCACTCGGTAGCTCTCCGGCCCATGATGCTTTGAACGCTCATGGTGGCTGAACTGGTCGTATGGAAACTCCATGTAAACTTCCATAGATGGCAGCACAGCTTTCCCTCTAGGTAAGAGTAAGAAACTCTATGGCTTTAGAACCTACCCGAATCATTTACATTCTCACGCCTGATGAAGGTCAGCTTCTGGTCGAAACGTCGAGTCGAAATAATTACTGTTACCAACCAAGTACTTTTAACTCCGTGTGTGTGTGTATATATATTTATATAAAGGTATGTACCATCGCTCATATCCGTTCTCTGCCTCGTAGCCCCCCCCCCCCCCCCCCCCTTATTTTTTTGTTCACTGTCATCCAACCAGAAAAATTTGCTACGTGCCCTACTGAATGCGCGCTCGTGCAAACGCACAGGCAACACCGATGCTAATTTCTACGTCACTGAGCTGCTGATGGGACGTGACGTCACGGGGTGTCCTCGCGCTGAAGCGGAGATGGCTTGTCACCTTCTCCGGCGGCCCTACGCGTTCTAAGCACATAGCTTTGCTGTGAAGGATCGACACGACGCGGCATATTTCATATTTTCTTCCAGAAAGCGCGGAAAGTTCGCGGCAGTAATCGTATACGTTCTCATTTTATCCTGTCACTAAGCGCAGACAGAGGCGAGTATCTCGGAGATCCTCAACAGTCTGAGGAGGCACGTTAATAGAGTCCCCGCAATCGTTAGGCGGCGTATTCCTCACCTGAATTTGCGCATTTTCTCCCGCCGATCGAAGGGGCCGCCATCAAAACAAACGAGACAAGCCTGCACGCGGCACAAAAGAGAATTGGCAAGCCACTCACCAAATGCGTACACAGATGCGAGACGCCTGCCCGGTATTCAGTGACTCTTTTTTCGCAATCGACACAAAGGGCTGGGAAAGAGGCATTAAAAGAAGAGAGGAGTAAACGCCGATATATGCCACGCACGCATGAATGCATGATGAGAAGAGCTACAAAATAGACGCCTCTACTGCCTGGCGGACAAGTAGGCACTGATTTTAGCGACGCTGATTCTGTATGCAAAGCGCTCCCAGCGAAGCCATCAAAAACAGGTTGTTCGAGGTATCTTTTGCGTCAATGGCAGCACCAGTGGTCCACGGCGGCCGTCAGAAACAGGCGTCTTCTGCAATCGGCCGCCTGGTTGTAAATGTAGATTCGCAGCTGGCCGTTAGAAACAGCGGTAACAATCGTCAGTAAACGCGATCAAACTCGGCGTTGCGGTCCAAAGAAACCCGGACATCCCGAGGCGCGCCCCGCCGGGGTGGCTCAGTGGTTTAGGGCGCTCGACTGCTGAACCCAAGGCCGCGGGATCAAATCCCGGCCGCGGTGACCGCTTTTCGATGGGGGTTAAAAACAAGCCCATGTGCTGTGCGATGTCAGTGCACGTAAAAGAACCCAGGCGGTCAAAATTTCCTAAGACCTCCATTAAGGCGTCGTTCATTGCCGGAGTCTCTTTGGTACGTCAGACCCTAAAACGAAACCAAGCCACCCTGCAGCGCGTCAGCCAGTTGAAAACCGCGCGCACAGCTACAGAGGTCCACCAGTGTACAGTATGAATATGTATGAGTATAGTGTACCTGGAGGGCTCCCCAGCAGCGCTGCACAGCCTTCCAGCCCTGGTGGGATATAGAAGGTCACGTGACACGTGCGCCTCCGTGTGACGCGTGCTGATAGCGTTTTCTTACGAATGATACATCTATTACTAATAGCCGGTTACAAATATATAACTGCAACGAGGCAGCATATCGCAATAGTTAAAAACAACTACTAAGGTCAACTGGCTTACTATCTAGACAACACGGGGCCCCTGTTTCCTGACGTCCTCCACCACAGATGTCACCATGGTGCAGAACCCTATTTCCATATCTCAAATAACCAATAATTTTAAGTAATATCGGTGGGCTTCGATGGAACAACCTGAATAGGGTTATCCAACCTGGTTGGTTAGCATGGTACATACCAACTGTCGCCGCACCCGGATCACACGACTTTCGACGCACCCTCTCGGTAGCTTACATGGATGTTGTGATGGCGCATAACTTGCAAGAATAACATTCTTGCGGGCGAACAGGTGAACGTGAATGTTTCACTGCCACACACAACGCCGAGGGCCCTCAGACGCCGTTCATCCCAATTCACAGAGATTACGGACTGAAGACAAGTTACAGCATTACATTTGGCGGGCCGGGTGCTGCCAAAGACTTACACGAACCCAGTTCGGCCTCCCGAGAAACTCCTCAAAACGCTCCATAAACGCAACAAGTATGACAGTACCGACAGCAAACAGCAGCTGAAGCTGTCCAGGCTTTAGCCGGAAGCCCGACGGCCGCTGCTGGCGCCGGGCCCCGAAACAGAACGAACGGGGCCGCGCCGTCAATCGACCAGGGCAGCCGCCTAAGGCCGCGGCTGTCTCTAACAGAGGAAGCCCCGGCTACGCGCTTCTATAATCGCGACGGAGCTCGCCCGCCGTCCAGGCCGGGCTCGTCTCTGCGGGGGGGGGGGGGGGGGGGGGGGGGGGGGGGCACTACTACGCGGTTTTCTTTCTACGGGGCAAATTGTTCACAAAAACGTTGCTTACACAGGCTCCTGTAGCGAAAACATGACGGAGGCTGAGGGTAGAAAACGGACTCCTACATACACGCGTAAGCGTAAAAACCATTTCTGCCGTACATACGGGGCTTTCTTTTAGAAGATTATTGCGCTACTGCGATATGTTATGTGATCGAGGTACATGGGGACAGATTTATGCTTGATCAAGAACAAGTTCAAAGAACGGGTGAAAGAAAGGCAATAAAAAGACTGCAGAAAGCGGCACCACGTGAAGTGATTCAAAGTCATTCCTATAGTCTAGTCAGCCGATGCACCGGCAAGAGCCAGATCAAGCCGCCGGTTTCTGAATGCACGATGAGCGCTCAGAGTGTACATTCGATTACGGGGAAGTAGAAGTGTGACATTAAAGACGTTCGCCTGCTCCTGTACATGAAAGAGATCGATTTTTCGTCCCACTAAGCACGCAGGAATAGAAGGCATCACGTCGCAAGGAGCGCGCGACGGTCCGGCTCCGTTACGAAAATGATAGCCGTCTCATGTTCCTCTGCGTGCATTGTTCACAACCGACCTGCAGATGTGGGACGTGGATGTCGCGCGGCGAAGAATGCAAGGTGTGTCGGCACACAAAAGAAAGCTACTGTCAGTAAGGCTGTACCGCATGCTTCTCACCGGTGTCATTGGAAATGTCTCAGCTTGGCGGGTATTTTTCCATGAATGATTTCCAGAAATCCATTTGTGTAGTCGAAATCAAAGCGCCACGACCTGACTGCACCACATCTAAACGTATGGTTCTACCCTGCCCAGCGCTGCACCAATGTGAATAACATGTGGTCCACATAGAACAGAAAATGACCGATCAAAGAAGGCATAGAAAAGAGGTGGAAAATAACTTCAACGAATAAAGCATAAGGAATACCACTTTTATATATATATATTTTTCAATGGATGTAGGAAATAATATCACAAACGTGTCAAACAGGAAGTCAATTTACAAAAACCAAGAAAAAATCTCTGTCACCTGTGAAATCCGAACCCATGATCTCTGCATGTGGCGTGCAGTACTCTACCTAATGAATTCGTCAAGATGTCGTTGCAGGCACTTGCAGGAACTAATACCAGCACCTAACCACACTTGCACACATTAGAAAACGCCACCTGCGCAACTACCTAGGTGACATAAATGGACATCAATAGTTCAAACAATCGTATCTATTGCCAACGAGTGAGCATCTGCGCATGACGGCGCAACCGCCCAGCAACCGTAACGGCATCCGAAAACATGGTCTAAAACCTAATCAGTCATTTCGTGTGGCAAGTTCCGCCTCCTATGCTGCAACTCCGTTTGTCAAGAGAGGAATTTCAAAAAAAAAAAAAATGTCCCGTTAAAACCAGAGTGCTTTAATATCCTCTTTCCCATGAGTCCACCTCTTTTCTGCGCAGCTTCCACCAGCGGCAATGTACTATATACATTCGCCATCGTAGCGCTAGTCTCTGTCAGTGCCTTCGTATAGAACAATGGTATAGCGGCTGCTGTCGACGCCGACAGCATGCTCCTTTGGAGACCTTTACGTTTGCCTTGCGAAGCGCGTACCCTTGAGATGTTCCATCAATAATGGAAACAGCCGCAATAAGCGCTCGATCCAGCTTGTATGTGCAACCAGTGCGCTGTAGGTGCCGCGAACCTTCGTCAACGTTCTATAAACCATCCAGCGACTAATGCACCGATAGCGGAAGCAGTGGCATCGTCATTGGGGCTGGGGGTAGGACAGAAGTGAGGTGGGCTCTTGGAAGAGAGGATAGGGACATATTCTAAGACATCTTTCATTTCGATCAGATGACGAAGCGAGTCACCACGCACTAAACCCTAACGATCAAGGTGAAAATATTGTACCACAAATTGAGGGTCACCGCTGAATGGTTCGCTGAACCGGACAAGAAAGAATCCACAAAGACCCCTCTCTTCTAGGCGGATATTTAGCAAATACGATGCGAGGATCCCTTTTAGGATAATTACACTTTAGTACAAGCCCACTTTTACTACCTGAACGCAAAGAAAGGCGGCTTGCTGAGCCAGTCGGCGCATATTCACATGAGAAAAGGGAAACGACGACGAAGAAGCAATGCGAGCACAGGGACCGGGAAATAAGAATGAAATAAAACAAACAAAACTAAAGACAAAGGTCTAAGCCAGCCGCCAAGAACCACTGAGGACTGCATACGTAGGCATGATGCAGACGCTCGTCACAGCTGTTGTCAAGTCACTGATCCGCCCCTTTTCCTCCTACTTCTCTCTTCCTTCCCCGCACGACTAGCTGCGAACGAGACGACCATGAGAAATACGTGTTAAGACTGCTATAGCTGCATAAATTATATATGTAAGAACACTTGAAGACAAAAATAAGTGAACACTTTAAATTCTGTTAAATCCGTTCAGATGTGCACCTGCGTGCGTTGGAATTGTGCGTTGTGCTAATCACGCTTGTATCAAGCAATATTTTCAGTGATCTTCATTTGTGTTACACCCTCAATCGCAAAAGTGCAACTGAAGAAGAACGCAGATGTAAAATGCACCTTCAAGACGCACTAACCGTTGATATATCGTTATCTGGTGTCCCCATCAAATGTAGCCTATCAACGATGTTTGCGGCGCCCATGAATATCAATGAAAACAGCTTGGGGCAATCATTTTATATAATTTAAACAAAGTAACAATCGCATGCTGAATACCGAACGCAGACCACTGAACCCAGTAAGACGTTTACAGTGATTTACGAGGACTGCATAAACAGTTACACTTGACGTCAACCTCTCCACAGACAATGCTTTCCGTATCCGCAACAGAAACAGTACATACGCAACTTAGACTTTAGTTCGTTCCATCACACTCAACTTAATTTCTTTTCTAGACCATGTCGAAACGTTCTGCTCATCCCCCCCCCCTCTCCCCTTCCCTCCCTATTCGGCACCCGCTTAACTCCACGTAAAATTTCACGGTCTCACAGAGAATGATTTATAGGCGTGCCCGTGCAAGAATAGAACTTGTCGAGACCCTTGAAGGATAAAAAAAAAAAAAAAAGAAATAAAACGATACAGTGAATGCCTTTTGCAACAATTATATAATGGATAACCTAAAACATCCGCACACCACAGTCTCTTGGAACCTGGATTATGTATCGCATCCATAAGTACGGCTACACATTGCATAACCCACAGTCCGGCATTCAGTCAATACAGACCCCTGCAGAACTCTTCCAACTTTTCTACGTATACTTCAACTGCTGACATCACTTCAGCGTTCGTTCAGCTTAATAATCCTCGCCGCTTCCATTCCACATCGATGCGCCCGGTTACATTCTGCTAAAAGGATAAATAGATCCATACAGCGAAAGCAATGTCACTCAGCCCTGCGCACCATTTTAAAGCCTAAGTGGCTCGTTAACTTCGCTGTGCAATTTGATCCATCACTGCTGGCATTTGCTCTGCTATACAAACGATACAAATTACTCTAAAAAAAAAAAAAAAAAAAAAAAAGAAGAGGACAAAAGCTAGACAGCCCGAAACCGTTTCGAAAACGTACGCAGCACACATTAAAAAAAAAAAAAGAAAAAAAAACGGAACGGAAACGGGAAAGCCGGCGCGGTAATTATTGACTTCGAGAGCAAAAGGCACACTGTTGCTGACAGCGCCACGCGGGTGGCCGAGATAGCATCGAGGTGGTCGTCTCGTCGGCCCTCCAAGTTCATTGATTCAGCTCGCGCCAAACGGACCTGCCTGGCCGCTACTCACTCCGCTTACACTTCGGTAGTAAAACAATTCCACAATCGCTGCCTCCGCAGCACGCGAAGTTTCGCAACAGGGAAATTAAGGTTCATTATTTGGGAAGTCAGCATACACAATAAAACCAAGAACAAATAAGCGCGCAGGGCTTCCGCTTTCACTTCCGTAAACATATTTTTGCTTCTATCTACCGAAGTCTATTCCCACACGTCGAGCTGAATAAATCGAGAAAGAAAGTCGCGCGATCAGCGCACCAAGGAGAAGCAAACACTAACAAGACACACAAAAAAAAGGGGGGGGGGACGTCAGGCTTTGAGTACCGAGTGTCTAGTAAGGACGAGCGAGAAAGCGGAAAGCAGCAGAAAGACAACAGCGGCATATTATTATTATTATTATTATTATTATTATTATTATTATTATTATTATTATTATTATTATTATTATTATTATTATTTGGGCTGCACAGAGAGGCATTAGAAGAGTTGCTCTTAAAACCCGTCAATGTGCCCCGTTTAGCAGCCCATCCAAAACAATCATCCATTAATGGCGGAAAAGACTCCGTGTGGCGCAGTTTACGGAAAGCAGTGGCCATAAAATGCGCTGAAAAAGAAAATTGTAGAGCGCAGCGGTACGCTCATCGCCGAAGGCCCCGCCAATCTCTCGGCTGCATACGCCAAGAGTCATTCTAACATTATTATGCAAATAACTTGAGCAAATAACTTGAGAGAATGGTTTGGGCGGACACGGACCTTCCGCAATGCAGGAACTGCTTTTTATAAAAAAAAAAAAAGAAAAAAAAAAGAAAAAGAAGCTACATGGTGCAGAGGTCGGAGTCCCAGATTCCGCAACGGAAGAGTAAGAAAAAGAAACCAACAAATATCGCAGTGAGCATGCGTGACATTAATTACGTCAGAGAAAGAAGCAGACCAAGGGCTTGTCGGCAGAAGAAAATCACTTCTTCTTGTTTTCTTCTTTCGTAACGACATGCACTCTCTTCCACGTCGGAGATAAGCGCGAATATAAAAGCAAGGGGTTCTTAGCACACTCCGGAGTTTCAATGCAGTCGCTTTCCCTTTTGACTCTCTTGATCATCCGCGCCCAGTCTGCCCGTGAATCTTCTAGAACACTCCGCTCAGTCAGATATAATATATTATGCCCGCATTATTAACGGCCGCCATTGGTTGCGGACGTACGCCACTTTAAAACGTCTACCAAGACTGCTTCAGCCACGGCTAAAGGCACGAGGCCGAAGCCTCGCACAATTTCCGTGCACGCAGTGCGCCAGCAGAGATCTCGAAACAAGAAAGCACTTATCAAGGGCAGACTTGACTAGATGACGCCGCGGTGCTGTGCTCGCACGCGGAAGGGGCAAGGCGCCGCCGAATCGAGGTCGTATAGTGCCACAGGGCAGCGCCTTCCATTCCGGCACAGAAACACAGTCGTCGTCGACTTAGCGGGCTTCCCGCGCCATCACGAGGGTATCCCGGACATGGTCGCCTTATAGTTATAGCGTTATAGCAGCTACGATCCTAAGTTCTAGGGCAAACGGAACACGATAGTGGCTGCTGTCAGCATCGGACCTGTCCCAGGAAATCGAAATGTGCGTTTGCCTTCTTTGATTTCACCGAAGCAAGCCCCTGACCAAGCACGGAGATCTTGAACCCCCTCTGACACGAGCAAAGAAAAGCTCAGGCACATAGCGACGCGAAACCAGACTCGCACCATGCATGAGACGACCATTATCGGTCGGTATTCGTAAAGGGGGGGGGGGGGGGGGGGGGGGGGGTCAGAGAAGATGAGCTGCCGTTTCGAATCAGGAGGCCGCGCACGTTTCAAGAGCCGTAGCTTGATTTCGACCTAGCACGCAACGCTGTGCTCGTGTCCTGCAGTTGGCGAGTGTGCATTGCGCGCGCGTATGACGAGGCCTGGTGGGCGGGAGGACGATGATAGAGGAGCTTGCCCGCCGGAAAACACGGTAGGCGTGCTAGACGCTGCCGCTTCTCCCAGAGACGAGGAAAGGGCCGTTACACATTCGGCACTCGCGACCTTCAAACGGTGCACAAACCGTTCTCCCAGCGCGCGAAGAAGAGACTTCCAAACTAGAAGGCTGACAAAAGGAAAAAGAAAGGGGCTCTCCACGCAGGAGCGCCAGTGAACCGGACGAGTCTGGCAGGTGACCTCGCGCGTCATCCGAGGCAGGTCAGCGGATGCGCGAAGAAAAAAATGGGGCGCGTGCTGAGTGCCCAAATTGCCGCGCACGGGCGTCGCTTTGATGGCTGCTACCCAGTCGTCAAACAACGCCGTTAAATGCGCTTGCCCCCAAGCCACAACCATTTCGACGAAGCTGATCGGCTTGAGTGCATATAAAGGCTGCGCACGCGTGGCTCGGACCGCGGATTTTGTATTGGACAGCAATAAACACTAGCATTGTGAGGGGCCCACAACCGACTACAGTGTGATAGGCCGTCGTATACCGAACGGCACAGCAAACCTGACTGTCTAGCGAAAGCCCATCGGCAAGGGTATATATAGCTCCCTTCGCCCTGGGTGAGAACGAAAGCTGAAAGCGCGACAGAATCCCTCCAAAGTTCCAGCAGAATCAAAAGACAAAAATCGACGCCACACTTTAATGATCGTATAGCCATCACGAAAGAGCCTGTACAACGAACTGTTCTACAGAGCACAGCTGTTTATTCGAGGATTCCTCATCGCCTTGACCAAGAATGAAACCAGGTTTCAGAGCCGACTACCCCGAAACCATCACGTGAAACTACGAACATCCCACACTAGTGGGTAAGCGCTTAGCTCCCGTGGTCCTGAATAGAAGAGAAAAAGAGGCGCGACGTCAGATACAGAGGCAATTAAGATATATATGTTACATGAATTTATGCAAGAAAAAAAATTCTCTCGCACACAGATACTGGCATTAACAAAACGGAACTCGTAAACTATTCATAGCGCTGACTGATTTCTTAACCCTCCAGAGGCGAAGCACTTGCGGCCAGACAAATTGTTGTGCATCTGCACGACCACGAGACTTGCACCTAAAGAAAAGATTACGACAAGTGCGACAAAGGTTTGGGTCGAGATTAAGAGCGAGGAGGAAGTTTAAAAGTCGCCTTGCCCGAGCGGACGCTACCACCGGAGGGAATGAAAGCGGTCCCATCTCGAAAGGTAGCTTTCCGCATAGCATAGCGCTTTCCGCTACCGTGATCTGATTACGCAGGGACTTAGTGTGCCCTTGCCGGCTCTCGGAAAGGTGCATGCGCGGACGGCGCTTCGGCCCACAACGGATTGCTTTTGTGAATACCCTAAACCCAGCCTAACCTAACGGTCTGATTGCTGTTGGGCAGTTTAGCGTATTCGGTACACAGCGCATCTAATTTCTTGTAAGCAGGCGCCACTGCAAACGTCATCTGAAAAGTATGCAGATTTCAGCCTGAAATGAGGGAGGCGAAATTTACGACCACCTCTTTACGACCACCATATATATATATATATATATATATATATATATATATATATATATATATATATCGGGTGTCCCAGCTAACTTGAACCAAGGGTTACAAAATATATTTCAGGTAGGTCAGTGAAACCAGTTGCATACAACTGCTAGCCTTCTTGTGCACCACAGGCAATTTTTTGTTTTGCAATTACTTAATTAGTTAATTACGTTAATTTTTCTAACTTACTAAATATTCACCTTAGACCAAAAATGTGAATTGGAAAGTTGTAGCGCACCTTCAGAAACCACCATTCCATTATTTGCAATAAAGAAAGTCTCACGTGTATCTTTTTTTCCAGGCTAAAAAGAAAGCCCGCGAAATACAAATAATACCACGTGGCTAGCGCATTTGAGCGCCACGATTGTGGTGCTCTCAGTCGAGGTTTGAGCGAACGAAATCAGCTGTGCCCGTGACTCGATGGTCCCATTGCAGCGGCAGGCTGAAATGTTGGGAATGGTTGGAGCCAGCTCAAGCTCGCCCGTCGCCACTGATATCTTGGAAAGGCCAGCGCACCCCAGCAGCCTACGTAATGACAGGCGGATGGCGATAAAGTACCAGCAAATGAAGGTGCGAGCGCGAATCTGAGTCGAGTCACATGATGTCATCTCGCCCTTTATCCAAGCCTGTACGCGCAGATATAGCGGCTGATACCTTGTCGCTCATCTGCTTGTTGTGATGTTCGCTGATGAGAGAGAAGGTGATGCAAAGGCCTCGTTAGAATCTCGGTGGTGTCGGCTCGCCGCGTTCGCTGCTACTTACACCGCTACGTGCACGCCGGCTATCTGACGCGGGCGAAGAAGCCATCGCAGGCATATCGGCCTGCCGCTTTAATGGAGCCGAGGAGACACGGCCGCAGCTGATTTTTGTTCACTCAAACCACGTCTGAGAGCACCACAATCGTGGCGCGCGCATGGACTAGTCACGTGGTTTTATTTGTATTTCGCGGGTTTCTTCTGAGCCCGGAAAAAAAAAAAAAGACATGCGTGATGCTTTCGTTATCGCAATTACTGGAATGAGGGTTTCTGAAGGCGCTCTCCAATTTTCCCATTCACATTTATGGTCTAAAGTCGATATTTATTAAATTAGAAAAATTAACATAATTAGCGGATTAAGTAATTGCAAAGTAAAAAATTGCCTGTAGTGCACAAAAGGGGCTGGCAGTTGCATGAAACTGGGGTGACATAGAAATAAAAGAAACTAGCGAACAGTGTAATTTTCGACAACGAAGAACTACTAAGCGACCACAAGGCCACAAAGAAAGGTACATGTCGTCGTCAATTTCCTAATCAAATGAGTGAATAAACGTTTACTGGTACAGGGAGGCCTGTGGACGTAGTTGGAGGGATGGGGAACAAGAGGGACCATTGAGTAATGCAATAGTTTAATTTCGAGACGTAGAGGCATACACGTCGGAAAAACAGTAGTAATAGCCCGGGGGGGTGGAAGCACCGCCTTACACTCCTCTTATAAAGCCACATCGTCTATGCCCTTCGGCAGCTAAGTCATCTTTCATACTGTGGAGGCCTAAGGAAGAAGCTGTTTAAAGACGATGGCGTTTTTGGGTGTATTATGATAGCCAGGCCGCCCCTGAATTGACCGAAGAAAAAGCAGTGCCATATTAGGTGAAACAGGTCTGGGTTACAATTCATATCAGTAATCTGCAGGCATGTGAGATCAGCAATGATGACCGTGGGAGGTGGGGCATGATCCATTTGTGATGAACGTGGAGGGCGTAAGCTGCATTGGTACAAAGTTTGTAAATGAAAACTTCGCTCGCTCGCGGCAGCTCGGTGGTGGTGCCAGCGAGAAAACCCTGAGGGGTGCTATCAAGAAGACGGCGACGATTTACGTTCCTGAGATTTAATCGGAAATGTAAGATGCTGACGTTCTGATTGCATGATGATCTAATCAGGATCTAGCGAATGAATAGAGGTGAGTACTGCAATGAGGCTTCGTTGCGACGAGGTCGGTAGCGTTAGGATAAATCAGCCTAATCAAATTAAATTTATTATTAGGCATTTCAGTCGCTGCAGCTGGCGAGCGTGTTTATATCGCAAACTTAAAGCCAGTCGTATTTCAAAATTGTGCCGTTTAACAGGATTCCCGCAGCATGTAGTCGCGGATAGAATTACAGGGACCACGCTTCCGCACTCCTACTCTGCTGTAGCGTCGCGTACGGGAATAAAAATGTCTGCCGCCTTTAGCGCGCAACGGCAAAAGTATATATTACGAGCACATACCTCAAACGTCCGTTACGTTAGGTAAGGCGTCAGAAAACTTAGCGTGGTCCATATTCTTCTGTCCGCGACCGTACGAAGTGCATAATATTCGGCTCCAAATTTCCAACTACATGTGTACCGTATTTGCCAAAAGTAACCAGGCTGCGTGCTCCGCTTCTCAGTATGGTAGTAGAGAATTCGTACCCCTTCTGAAGCTAAATTCCTGTCCTCAATGGATTTCATGTTGACTATAGAATACAAGCGAGAAGCAAACCATGCAGCCTGGTTACTTTTGGCAAAGACAGTACGTAATCACGCATTCAAAGCGGTTGCATTCGGCGCGCAACTCCTCCTCGGTGTGACGCAGCTGCGACGCATAGCGCTTCTTCCGACTTCGATAGGCGAGAGTGATGGTAGACTTATCAGCGTCACCTATTGCTCTACGCCGTTAGCAGGCGAAACCCTATGCGATACAGATGAGTCAGACCAGGGAGGAGGTTTGCGCCAATCGTCACCGTCTCGCATGCGTAATCTCCAAATTTGGACTCGAAAGGCATAGTCTAGGAATGTAACCACATATAATTCTCCGATGCAAGCATGCATGCTAACTGCAATACAATGAAAATGAAACGTTATTCAACTGATTTTAGTTAAGTGGGTCATTAATTGCGAAAATTATCCCCCCTGGCCGCGTGCACCACAGCATAGCCCATGTGCAGAAATTGCTTTCGCGTATTGATGACCGTCTGGGTTTTATAAATTCTGAAAGCATAATTAATAATCCTGAACTCATGTCAGCGTAAACAACCACCTCCAATGATATTGGCAGACAAGCCCTAGCACGGGCTGCAAATCAGATATCGCATCAGTTCATTGTTTTGCTTTCAGAGCAGCATAAAGATTTGGCTGTTATGTATACGTGCATTCAAAAAACGTCCGATAAAAATCTACGCTGGCTTAATTCGGTCCTCTCAATTACTCATTCATAATTAAATGACAAAAACTAAAAAAAAAAAAAATCGGTGTGTTGATTTGCAGCTGGAAACAGCCTCTCGTTTTTGTTTTTTTCTTTTTTTCGCTCCATTGCGGATTAGATGAACGGCCCCAAACGCGATGTCATGAACAAGAGATACAGTACACAAGGCAGGAGTCTGCAAAAACTACTGGCTAGGATAACACCATTGAGTTTGGCTGTACGCATGTAAAATGCGAAATTAAGATACTGGAGTTTCAGCGCGCAAGAGTTTTATTCCCAACTTTTCAGTGCGTATTCCAATTCAATATCCTTCTATTTTCATTACTAAGGTACCCTAATCCTCGTGAATATTTCTATCATTACGCTCAGTTTCTGTTTGCCGAACATAGGTGGAAGCGGTTGCACAGGATAAACGTATACACGAATAAACACTCCAATCAGCATTATTCTAAACTGACAGCTTCGAGTTAACGCCAATTTCTAAAAACTCACACCGATTAATTGTTTCGTTCATAACGCACCGTGGTGTGTGCGATACAGGCTCTCAATCACGAATGCGTGCCACGGCGTCAACACTCATCCGCTTCGATCGTTCAGGTACCCGCAAAAAAAAACCCATCTCTCCGTCTAAAATGCAAGCTTCGACCCGGTCACTCCCATTACGTGGCCGCGGCCAACTTCGACAGCGGGCACGCAACAAGCTGCCAAATGTGTACCGGTGACAGTGACAGCGCCGTGGGAATTTCACAGTCGCACCGCTCGAAAAGTAACTTCTTTCTCGAAAAATCAGTCACAACGGCGGCACTGACCCCAGCACCAATCGCAAAGAAAAAAAAAAAAAGTGCGCATAACGCATTCAGCAATCCGCCGTTCTTCCTCTCCGTACTCGTGGCCACTGACCTGGCAAAATCTTGGCGTCCCCCAGGGGAAATCTGGCAGCGTCGAAGATGGGACGCTTGGCCGCCGGGCTGTCAGCTTCGTTCATGATGCTAGCGAGACTGCGTTCACGCTTGGATTTTCTGAACAGGTGCCGACGCCGCAGCCGCAGCACCGCCGCAAGACGAGATGCGATGGAGCTTCACACGCGCGAGAGGTAGGCGCCGCCGCTCTTCTAGGACAAGGTTACTATGAGGAAGATCAGCGACTGCTTATCCACAACTTCGCGCAGCTACTGCCGCTACGCCACCAGCCGCCATTTTCGATTTGCCGCTGAGCGCCGGTGGCGCCATCTCGCCGCGCCGCCGCCAGGCAGATTGTCGGCGCTGCCTAACGGCGTGGTCGCGTGGTGAAGTCAGCATGACAGGAGCGAGGCGCAGGTCCAAGCAGGGGAAGCGGAACGTCTCCAAGGAAAATGAAGGCGCTGAAGCCCTGCCGTTCGGAGGCAAAGTCCGCCTCGCAAGGCGCCGAAAGCCGGACGGGTGGTTAGTAATCGCCCTTGAGGTGCGTACAGAATTTATTAACCGCACTTTGGCTAGAGAAAACTATATTCGCATAAGCTGCTATTTTAGCCAGATTTGGCGCCCTTCCTTGAACGATCCTTCTTGCGTGCTGCGTTATTAAAGTAAAAAAAAAAAAAAAAGGCAAGTGACACTTTCCAATTTTCCAACAGGAAGGCACTGTTCGCAACTCCTCAAAAACTATGTGCAAAGCACTGAGAGCGCCGCTAAATTGTGTCCATTTTGCACCACACTTTCGCGCAAAAGCGTCGTGCGATACATAGTGTATATATTTGGAACCAACCCCGCTTCTAGGCGAAGGCGACCACTGAAGTATTTGTGCGTTCTCGTGGAAACATCTGAATTCACTCTCCGGTGGTGCCACGAACGAGCACGGCTTGTTGTTGGTCGCAAAGTTTCTCGTTTCCATGGCGACCGTCACTGCTGAGCGCGCTTTTTAGCAGTGGCGAGCACGAAATAAGTCCTTCTGCACTATTGTTTTTTCTTTAATAAAGCATGGTCCTGCAATTCTTATCTCGCACACAAGTTTCGTTTCTCTCTCAATGCTCATCGCGCTCTGTCTATAGTCGTTTGATGCTCCTGAGCGGTATATAATCTCTGCCACGTTTCATGTTTTCATCGTCTCCTTGCTTTATTTGTGCTTATTTTTTTTTTACTATGTGAATGAATTTTTGTTTTGGTTTGTAGAGTTTAACATTCCAACGCGAATCAGTTATGAGGGACGCGCATATGAATATCTATATACGTCCCCGCGTAACTGGCGGCATAGAATTTGAGTGATAAACCGGAACAGTATTACTCCCTTTAAAGCTAGATTCATCGCTAAGTGTCTTCACATAACGTATATACGTGCGTATAGGTCAAAATTTGCAGAGTTCACCTACAATGCTTACTTACCTTACGGCTGGCCACATTGTCGTATCCCCTAAATTTTTACTTTTGTAGACAGCATCACGGGGGGCCCAGCAACGTTACGCAGGATAAGGAAAGAAGTTTCGTTGTAAAGGGATAACAAGGACGCTGCGCAACTAAATTGCATTAGGATTTTCAATCACCAGAAATGATCATAGTTTCTGTACTCAAAGAGAACATGATGGGGTTTTTAAGTGGGTCCGTGCAAAGCCAGATCATTTTCTTTTTGTTATCGTAGAGGCTGACATTGTTTGTAGCTGCTGTTAGCCCTTTTTAACGCGGTCGCATTAAGGGCCCCGTTCTCCAGAAAACCCGGCGTCGCACTCTAGTTGGCGTCGTGTGCGGAAAATCACGAGCATGCCTGGTAGGTGGTCGGTAGTTGGCAGGCGACATTGCCCGGCACTGATTGGTCGGCGGGTTGTGTGACGTCACGAGACCATGTGACAAGACCGAGTTTGGAAGGAGCTGCGAAATCGGACAGCTCCTTTTGAGATATCAGGGTGAGATGGGAGCCAACCCCCCATCAGTACCCTTAGATCCTGAGTTAGACAAGCTGCTCCTATATTTTATTTATTTATTTTCCATGCCGTCAAACTCGAGGCATTATAAAGGGGAGTCGGGAAACATACAGCAAACGAAAAATATACCTATAAGAATCGACAAGTATACCATAGCTAACCTTCGAGAAGAATACAAACGTCCAAAGAGAGAAGAAAACATTACACATTAAAAATCACAACGGTAACACGTAAAACCGAAAAAAAAAATATACGATACAAAAATAGCTAACATGTGGCACTGCATAAAATGAGCCTCATTAGAGACAGACGATGATCATCGTGATCTGTTATGCAAGCGGCGGCTGCTGGAAGGTGGTTCCAGTCTTTTGATGTGCTAGAAATAAAACCATATAAGAACGTATTCGTATGGCAAAAAAAAAAAAAAAAAAAAAAAATGAAACCCAGTCTTGTGCTGATGATCGACAGGAAAAGAGCGACAGATGGGTGCAGTGATAAGATGTGTGTGCAGTGAGTGGTGGTCATAAAGCTCATTCAAAAAGCATAAGCGCAAAAATTTTCTACGCTATATGCTAGAGAAGATAAAGGAATGTTATATTTTATTTCTTTTATACTGGTGGTCCGCTTACAGTTATAAATAATAAAGCGAGCTGCGTTATTCTGAACAAGCTCTAATGGAGCGCAAAGGGTGGCGTGGTGAGGGTCCCAAATGGGAGCGGCATATTCCAATTTTGGAAGAACAATGGTTTTAAAGTAGAAATTTTAAAGACGGCGGGGCAGTGCTCAAGTTTCGGCGTGAATAACCCTAACTTCTAATTAGTGCTGCTAGTATTAGTTCGATGTGCGGTTTCCAGGTTAGTGATGGGGATATAAGCACACCAAAATAGCGGTAGGATGTTACGGATTGAATCGGATAACTGTCCAGGGTATATGAAGAGAGAGTTATTCTGTCAGGAAACTTTCCTTAAAGCGCACTTTCGAGGGTTTAATTGCATTTGCCATTTATTGCACCAAAAAGTGATGTTATACATGTCAGTCTGAAGCCAGTGTTTGTCGTCTTCGGTATTAATTTTGCGATATATAAAACTATCATCAGCATATAAGTTTATTCTATAGGAAACACAATTAGGCAAATCATTAATGTATATTAGAAACAGAAGAGGGTCCAGTACGGAACCTTTGGGAACACCTGAAGTAACTTCAGTTAAGGAAGAATCGTAGTCATTAAGTGTAACGCATCGCGAACGATTAGTAAGAAAACTTTGCAACCTGGCTAGAACAACATTATCTAGGTTTAGAGCAGAAAGTTTAAGCATAAGTACTCCGTGATTAACCTTTTCAAATGCTCTGGCGAAATCAAGAAATATGCAATCAGCCTGTGAATTTTGGTCGAAAGTAGCATGCAGAGAATTTGTGAAATAAAGTTGCGTTTCGCAAAAAAAAAAAAAAAAAAAAAAAAGCGTTTGTCGCAAACCATTGCTGAGCAGGACTGAAAAAAAGAATTGGATTCCAGACAGTTACAAATATTTGAATACAAAATATATTTCATTAGTTAGCGAGGAATGCTTGCTAACGAAATGGGTCGGTAATTCAGAGGGTAATGTTTGTTAGCTGACTTATGCAATGGAGCCACTCACACTATTTTACAGCCCGCGGAAAAAGTGATGAATATATCTTGGTTTGCTTCAAGAACTCCTAGTTAGTATCATCAACACCACATGATGCTAAAATTTGCAATGAATCAAACAATTTCTCAATACCACCATGATCAATATAAGTGGGAAACATACAGCAAAATGTTCAGCGTGCCACACTGTACAGGCCACGCAAGCACGCTCGTACGGCTTGGTTGGAGCGAGGCTTTATATTTATGTCGGCTGGTCTTTCACATGACGTCGCAGCTTATGGCTGCATGGTGATGAGTGTGTATGTGAGATAGTAGATTTAAGGGATTAATAATTAAGCTAAGTTACAAAGAGCTTGTACGCGAATGATGGTCAGCAAAAGGTTGGTTTGGTTTGGTTTGTGGGGTTTAACGTCCCAAAGCGACTCAGGCTATGAGAGACGCCGTAGTGGAGGACTCCGGAAATTTCGACCACTTGGGGTTCTTTAACGTGCACTGACATCGCACAGCACACGGGCGCCTTGCTTTCCGCCTTCATGGAAAAGCGGCCGCCGAGGCCGGGATTCGATCCCGCATCCTTGGGCACAGCTAGTAGTCGAGCGCCGTAACCACTGCGCCACCCCGGCGGGGTGGTCAGCAAAAGGAGCCGCAGGCGTGAGCGCTATAGCCGTTAATGCTGTTGCGTCATTCACTAAAAGACGAAGCTAAAGCGTCCCTCAAACTGTTAGTGTGAGCTAACGAGCGAGGGCTTGCGCAATAATCTATCATCCGTAGTGACTTGGTTAGTCGGAGTGCTGGACAGGCAACGCCCAGATTATCAGCTGTTTATTCGAGTTTCTAGTATTACCCTAAGCGCGCGCACATCTTTGCGTACATACAAACCATGCACGGTGCACAGTCAAACTGCACATCGTCGAGTCAAGAGTTACATGCTCGCAAAAGTGACGGTATTTTCTTTTATGAGTAAGAAGGGGGCAATATTTTAATTTCGTATAATGGCAGAGGGCAGTAACAGCCAATTCTATTCATCTTTTCTTCTTCTTTTTTTTTTTTTCACCTCCTGCTCCAACTGCTAGCGCACAGTAGCCAAACCATCTCGTTCCTGATGTTGTTCGGCTGCTAGCGCTTTCTTCTTGCTTTTTTTCGAGCTCTCTAGGGAGGCAAAAGACGCATTACAGAACTCATGAAGGCATCGTGCTTATGTGTTTCGGTTTTTTCTCAGAGCTATTCCAAACCGGTGAGTCATGACAACGCCGGCTAAGTGTAACATTGGATGCTCGCGTGACTGAATTTATGTCGACATGCTTGACTGTATGCATATATTTCACCTCACAACTTAGCCACAGTGAGGTGCAAGCTACGCGCGCGAGGCGTCGGCTTCCAGACCTGCGCCGTAGGCTAAAAGTCTCGAGAAAACACTTCAGTGTATGCTTTAATTACCTTCTTTAGTTGGGCCAACTCCTCCTCAGGTACGAAAGGCACATCAAAGAGAGACGTGATCTCATCATCTCTCAATGTCTGGCAATGATCTGTGACCGCAAGCACTTTTTCGTCTTTTGGTTCCTCCACAGCGCACAGACACGTAGCAATATTCTTATTTCGGGGCAAAATTATTTCCTCTTTAGTGAAGTTTGCAAGGCGGACGGGAAGCTGTATCTTTCGTCTGGCTTCACTAGAGTCGCGGGCCCTATCAATTCATTTGCCAAAACAGAATCAACTGGCTCGACTGGCGACTGTTTACAATGAACAAAAATGCTTGTACGCTTTCTTCCCTTTAGCAGAGCATTGCAGCGGATACACATTCTAAAGGGGGTCTGAAAACGGTATCATATAGGTCGGTATACACATCATTAAACTGCGCAATCTCCACGGCTCCGTGTCAAACCTCGCGATCATAACCTCTTTGAACATGGAAAATGTTGTCGCCTCCCTGGCCGCTGCATCATGCCACACAAACTCTTCGGCAGCGCCTGCCATCTTACACATACAGAGACACAGCACTTGTTCTACAGTATTCAGAAATTCGCGAACAGGTGCGCTACCATCAAACATAGGAATCAAATGGCTGAACGCTAGTACACTCGACCCATGCGCCATGACCGGATCTTCAGCTTTCGCGTTCATTTCAATGCCAGACCCAAAAATACCGCTACCACCATTGTGATGTCCCGGTTATAGGGCTCTTTTCGGGGTGGCGAGTAGGAATCACACACGAAATAGGGTCAGTAACAGATTTAATCAGAGCTGGATGCCCCCCGCCATAGCCTCCTTTATCCGACGGTCTTGAGGTTGCGTCTGGACGCCACTGCGATGATCCGGTGCTTGAGGTGGGAGATGATGGCCATAGCTGCAGGCAGCGCTGATGGTGACTGTGTACACGGCGAGCTCAATAGGCGCGCCGCCAGGACTAGCCAGCCGTCTTCGTATCTTCAGGCAGTTGTCCCTCGGGAGACGAGGCTAGGTTGACCCGCTCTAGAGCGGCTCTCGTTCCTCTCTGCCCCACCGTCCTTCTGTTGCTTTCCTTATCACCTCGAGTCCTTTGTTCCCATTCCCGGAACTCTCGCCATCCCCGCAACAGCGCACGTGTAGCCGTCATTAGCGCGTCTTCCCCGCATTCCAGTGTGTTCAGCGGCCCTTCTCGTATCCGGTTTTCGGAGAAAAAGGCGACAAGAGCGGACAAAATTGTGGAGAGGTCGCTGGTTCCCGGAACACACACGAAATCCGATCGCAAGTTCCGGCACAGGCAATTTAGCCATCACAAGCGCAAGAGAACACCACTGTTATGGAGGCTGTTGTCCTGCGTTCCTCTTCACGAACGCTTGTCAACCTTGTTTGCCGAATTCGATCATACCTTTACTCATTTGAGTTTTTAGTACCGCAATCAATACCACATATGTCTCAATCCATGCCCCTTGCGGGCACACAGAAAATTCCGGCCGCTGCCTCGTGGGAGTCAACCTTCATCCCATTATATGGGCTCTGCGTGGCGTGCTAACATCAATACACTTCCATTCCTGAGTCGAAAATTAAAGCCCCAAATTTCTACACTCGCCAGCAGTCTTGCACAATTACAATTGCTCCATCTAAACCGTGCTGATTGCACAGCCCCAGTAAAGTGGCTTAAAATTACAGAAGATTAATCGATTACTGCTGCAGAGACAGAAGAGCATCTCCCAGGTCTGTACACCCTTCCCCTTCCAAAAATAGTGTTGCCCTTCCCACAAAACAGGCTACAAGGTCAATCAGTGCGTGTGTGAACTACGGGAGAGCAAATTAAGCACCTGCATGATGTGGAAGCAAAGAGTGGTAAGCGTGAGGAAAAGGCGGCGTTAAAAGGGAAGTTGCTGCACACGGATGGTGATAGCCGCCATCAGCACTTTCATGTTTGGATACTAAGCATGAGGTCAGCCTTGCTGGCCCGCAAGGCGCGGGGCATGCGCAGCCGGCTGAGTCGGATCTCCGCCTTTTTCGTTACTACCACGCAGAGGCAGCACACAGGCAGTGGACATGTATAGTACATCCTTTACAAAAATTTTCTATGGTCGGCTATAGAAAGTCCTTTGTATGGTCGGCAATAGATATTTGGCCCAAATATGTATAGCCGTTCCTATGGCAGCCTTTAGCTTTTGCTATGCAAGTCTGTAACCGATTCTATGGACTTCTGGTGTCCTATATATTGCTGTGTTAGCATTTCCTATGCTCACCTATAAGCTTTTTAAAACAGTTGTATACTTTGCTTATAGATGTATACACCCTGCTCTTCCTCTACCGTGGTCAAATGAAAAGGGGACTTGACACCCAAAAATGCCGTGCCCCAGAGTCTCACATAACTCATCAGCCCATCATCATCCTTTCAACACATCCGACAGCCGCCTCTCCTCACCCCAGTCCCAAGTGCGGTCTGAAGGAGGGTATTGTGTTCGAGGTGAGGGCCCTACCCGGACAAAGGGGCCTCCGCGCGATGCACCCACAGGAGTGGGCTGCATCAAATGCGAAGACGGCCTGCGGCGTCATCGAGACATTGAAGCAACGAGGCGTTGGATTTCACGGTCACACAACAGGTGTCACCAGGGATGACCGTTCCCTGTAATGGAATCATATCGAAACAGAAAGTGCTCCACCAGTAACCGAAAAAATCATAGACGGCCCGACACCAAATCTCCGAGAACCTCCGCTCGCCGAGAATGCGACGTTCCCGCTGCAAGTGGAACCAGATCTCCTTCCGCACATTTGCAGTTACTTCATGGAAGCCGGGAACCCTGCTGCAGTATGCGGCGGCGCAGCGTGCCAGCCTATACTTAGTACGTGCACTCTACGAGCAGGAGGACGAACTGGTTAACGGCTTTGCCTGGCAACGGATTCAGGTATACCCATAGTGTGATACACAATACCCTAAAGCTATAAGAGGTCAACTACACGTCGGAGAAGTGTTTCAGGAAGAAGACACTGCGAAAGCAAGTGCACAGTGTCCTCTCTACCACCACAAAACGGACAAGTTGGTCGCAAGCTGCTCCGTGTAAACGCCGGAGCCTTAATGGGGAGAACTCCCCTGGCGCTCTAAAAGGATGCTCTGCTTGCTTCCAAAAAGTCCGCCGTGATGTACCACCAGCTGGGCCTAATATTAACAAGGTTATACTGGCGGAGGTGAGGACGAAGACTTAGAGTGAGGAGCCTTACCAATTTCTTGAGAGGAACCGAAACCACATCAATGTCCGCCTCCGCCTTACGAAGACGCTCAAGGCAGGTGGCTGCCTGGGCGTAAAATGACGATAGAGAGTACGAACGTGTCACGCAGTGAGAATACGTGCTCTGGGCGAAGATGCGGAGTCGAGTGCTCAGAAAATACGAAGCTTGGAGTGAGAGGCATGTCCGAACTCAGAGCCACTTGAATCCACCTGGCATGCAAAGCCGAGGCTACGATGCCCAGGTCAGGGACGCCGAGGCCTCCTTTATCACTAGGCAGCTTCACCACAGGCTTTTTGACCTTGCCCGGAACTCCACCCCAGAAGAAGCGGAAAAGAATCCGCTCTAAGCAGAGCTTCGTCCATGCAGACAGAGGTGTTATGCCAACGACATAGGCCAACACCGAATACAGGAGGAACCGCGTGTGATAGTGGCCCGAGCCGTGAGCGGACACAAAAGCTTCTCGTAATCTCTTGCCCTAGATTCAATGTTTTTCTTGAGTCAATGACCAATTTCTACCTGAGAGACCTTCCCGATTGAAGTGAAAACCAAGGAGGAGGACTTCAGCCTTCACGGGAAGACCGTGAGCAGGCTTAGGACTGGATGGTGCACAACCAAAATAGAGGATGGTACTCTTCGACCAATTGACTTCAGCTCACTCGCCTTACAGTACACCTCCATGACATCCAGAACGGAGGAGACAGAAGCCTCATCCGGGACGACAATTGTTAGGTCTTCCGCATAGGCAGAGATGGGAACTGGCGGAGAACCTGGTGGTAAAGGAAAACGAGCTATCCGACTTTCCCGAGAGAGCCTTATTTGTAAAAGAGGTTCAAACGCGAGCACATAAAGAGCAGGAGATAGGGGACATCCCTGCCGAACTCCACGGCCCGCGTTCAAAGCCTCTGAGGTAAGACCTAACACAGTGAACGCTGAAACTGTAATATAGAACTCTGACCATGCGCTGGAAATCGGAGTCTATACCAGCTTTCTCCAGGACTTGAAATAAGTATGGATGGCTAACCACATCGAATGCGTTTTCCTGATCAAATGAGCAGAGAATACCCGAAAGATTTCTGTGCTGGGCTTAAAGAAAAAGGTCCCTGAGGGCGAAACAGTGGAGTTAGGTAGAGCGATCTGGAGCTCAACAAGCCTGATAAGGACCTATAATATCTGGAAGGAATGGAGCTATGAGCTTGTAGTCGACATTCAAGAGCGTGATTGGACGCCAGGCTCGCAGGTCAGTGCGTCTCGATTCATCCTTACAGAGGAGAGTGATCAGCTCTTCCCTCTGAGTTTCTGAAAGCGTCCCCTCGCCCAAGAACCTGTACACAAGAGCGGTGAAAAGCTTCCCGAGCTGCCCCCAGAATTTGTCATAAAACTCGGTAGTTACGCTGTCCGAACCTGGCTGCGGTTTCTATGGAAGGACTTAAGCGCTGCTTCAAGTTCAATCTCATCCAAAGGAGCCCTTGATAAGTGAACTGGATTGGAGGGTTTATCATGACTTCAATAACAGCGCAGGTAGAAAGAAAGGATTGAAGTCATGATTAACCAACTAGTCCAACGAGCATCAATCTTGGATTGGAGGGTGTTTCGAAGGGGGATAGCTGTGCTTGGAGCTGGAGCCTGATAGAAAGCGAAATAGAACTGCCTTGCTGCTTTAAGAACGGTGTCCGGCGTGTTTGCGATGGAACCCGTAACTGGGTCTACCAATTCGGTGAGGAAAGTCTCCGTGCGCGCTAAGCGGCGTCGGAGGAGGTACTTGCTGCACCAATGTTCCCTCTTCAGTACGCTCAGTACGCGCCATAACCCTAAGACTATCCCAGTGACGTTGGAGTAATGTCCGGAGCCGGATGCTCTGGGAGTCAAGTGCTTCGGTGACCTCCCGGCCCATAGACAGAGGCTTAGAGAGCTGAAGGATGACGTCAGAGACGATGCTAATCTCCTGTTGCTCCTCGCGTGCCCACCTTATTCCCGCCGCCCTGAAACAGTCACCCACTTCAGCCTTAATTCTGTCCCATCCAGCGCCATCTAAGTCTGAATTGGAGTTGAGAGAGCTTCTGATAATGACGGAGACTTCCTTAACGATTCCTGGTCGTATAGAAGCCCCGAATTAAGGCGTCAAGTTCCCTTCCCGCGAGGACCAAAGTTCCATCAGGGAAGCGAAGGATGACACTGTGATGACTCAACACAGATGGGACATGCCACAATGAGTGCATACCATAAGCAGTGTCGGAGAGACATAGAAACGGTCTAGCCTGCTCTGAAGGCGCCTCCCGTTCCAAGGCATCCCTGACTGTCTTGAGCGGAGCACTCTCCAGGCGTCTACCAGATCCAGCTCATCTACCCGCCCCCTAAGTGCCCACGCCCCCTGCCTATCCCTTTCTTTAGGCGGAATACCTCGAGGAGAGAGGCGATCCACCCTGTCGAGGACACAGTTGAAGTCGCCAGCTATAACTACCTTGGACGGACCTACGTTATAACTGAGGGTCAAGGCGTTTGAAGAATGCACCCTGATCACGACCTTTGTTGGGAGCATAGACTTTAACTATACGAATGCTAGAATCAAGATCCGCAGACAGAACGCGGCCCTCGGCATCCCTGGAGGGGCGCAAAATCGAGCCGCGGAATCGTTGCATTAAAATAATGCCAACCCCACGAGAACCCGACGCGCCACAGCTCCAATAGGACCTGGTACCAAATGTCCTGTCGAAGCTGTTGATCTGGTCAAGACAATGGATGTATAGTCTCTTGCAAAACCAAAATATCTGCTTTTAGAACGAGCAGGCTGAACGATCTCAGCTTGCTTGGGGCCTCTTTGGACGGCCTAAATAATTTAAAATCGGCCAGTGTTCACCACGGCTAAAACCATCATGGGTCGGAGGTACTCACCGCAGGCCGACTTCCATGCGGTGTCAGTGCTCCCACCAGTTGCACCAAGACTGTGACACAATCCGTTTGTCGCACAGCATTGCGATTGCTTTCATACGTACCATATAGAATATATCTGCTAGTCGACCTCGGGGCAACTCGCGAGAGGGGTTCGAACCAGCGATATACGCACCTTCAAATGTGTGCCTATGTGTGTGTATTCGTGTATGTCTTCTCGAAATTCATATCAAAATTATAAAGCAACCATTCGTCACAGATCGTTCCGTGTGCTGTCATATGATTTCTCGTTACATATAGCACACATCTCTTAGTCAAGTTGGAGGCTAGGTGGCACGAGGGATTCGAACAGACGGTATACTTACCTTTATATGTATGCATTCCCGACTTTATATGCTGCTAAAGAAGGTTGTATGACTGCTGGTCTGTACTTTTGCTATATAAATATTCTATAGCCAGCTAAAACAGTTTATATGGCTTGCAGTCTGCAGCTTTAAATGCATTTACATCTCTTTAGGCAGCTAAAGATAGCTGTATGAGTACAGGTGTATAGCGTCAGGAAAATAAGTTTTTGATAGCTAGCTAAAACTGTTTCTATGGCTTGCCATCTATACCTTTAGAGGATTTGAGATTCTATCGGCAGCTAAAGGTAACTGTATGACTACTATGTCTATAGCTTGAGGAGCGTACACTTTTCTATAGCCAGCTAAAACAGCTTATATGTCTTGCATTCTGTAGTTTTAGAGGCATTTACATTTCTATAGACAGCTAAAGATAACTGTATGATTACTAGTATATAGCTCCAGGAGCATACAATTTCCTATAGCCGGCTAAAACAGCTTATATGACTTGCAATCTGTAGCTTTAGAGGCCAGTATTCACATCTTTATAGACAGTTAAAGATAACTGTATGACTACTATAGTCTATAGCTTCAGGAGCATACTTTTCAGCTAAAACCACTTATATGGAATAAAGACTTTGGCTTCGGCTAGTTGGTTCATAGATAAATGGCGAAACAACAGCGCGAAACAAACGAGGACGAAGAAACATGCAAACACACCGGACGGGCGCTGACTACCAACTGTTGATTTTCTAAAATCGTGTTTCTTCGTTGTGTTTATTCGTTCTCGTTTGTTTCGCGCCGTTCTTTCGCCATTCACTTATATGGCTTGTAGTCTGTAGATTTAGAGAAATTTACATGTCTATAGACAGCTAAAAGTAACTGTATTGCTACTGGACTATAAACTTAGGAACATACAGTCTCTTTCCCCGGCCTTCCGGCTTCGGCGGCCGCTTTTCGATGGAGGCGAAAAGCAAGGAGCCCGTGTGCTGTGCGATGTCGGTGCGCGTTAAAGAACCCCATGTGGTCGAAATTTCCGGAGTCCCCCACTACGGCGTCTCTCCTGGCCGGAGTCGCTTTGGGACGTTAAACCCCACAAATCAACCAACCAAGTTTCTTTAGTTTGCCAAAACTAATTATATGGCTTGCACTCTGTAGCTCCAGAGCCATTCCCATCTCTATAGACAGCTAAAAATAACTGTATGACTATTAATCTATAGCTTCATATGAGTTTCTTATACAAAAGCGTCATGTTTGTAAACAAAGGTGGCGCTGCGATCGGCAGCGACATGGGGTGTAGGCAAAAAGGCAGCGTGCCTACACAGCGCCAAGCGACGCTGCCTTCGAAACCAGTTCGCGCGGGCGAATATTTTGAAGTGTAAGCTTCGCTTGTGCGTAGAAACAGTTTTGTTTATGCCTGGAGAGTAGTTCAGCACTTTATCAGCCGATTACTTCTGGAATTACCTGGCGAAGAGCGTTGAATTAGCTTCCTTCTCCGTGGCCTCAGCAGCGCGTGGCTACAGTGGGCGACTGTAGTGACTGAGTTAAATGTAAACGAGAAAGCGCAATGTATATGAAAAACTAACAGCCAACATTGTTCAACTCCCGTGCCTACTGCTAGCGCATGCAAGGACTACAAGGAATGAATGACTGGGTGTGTGTTTCATATGACAACTCTTAATGGGCTTTCTGATACTCCAAGCACCCCACACTAAGAAACAATATATTGCCGACAACTATAGTGAACTAGAAATCATATTTCTAGCTCAGTGTACCGGCAACTTAAGTCAGAATTTCATTGAATAAGAACTTAACCTTTAAGTTCTTTGTAACATACTCGCGCTGCCAATGTTTTATCCTGCTCGATAAAAAGACTTTTGGCGTCTGTTTCATCGTACAGACGCAGCCAAGGTCATTCACAGGTTAATATATACACGAAGGCCCGTAAGAATGTTCTCATTTTGATTTCTGTTTTTTTTTTTTTTTTTTTTAATCTTTAGGAAAGGTGCACGAACGGAAATGCAACGTTTTCCACGATGACTTGCAGCAAAATTTGCACGATCTGTTAAGCTCTTTTAATACACTCTGAAACTGTTTATTCAAAAGTTCGTCATCTTATCTGCTTATTTTGCACCCCTCATAGACGATTACACTTTGAGACATTAAATTCCATGTACCATATATAGCATACTTCAATATATCCTGCTTAATCAGAGCTACGTTGTACGTTTAACAAAACTTGAACGTTGTACGTGGATATTTAATTCGTTCGTCAAAATCTTAATGACCTTCACAAAGAAAGTGTTGAGAAATGACGTTACGTGACTTGCCCGGATCATAACAATGTTTACTTGCTTTCTATAGGGGATGAGTCACTCGTTGAAACTCGCGAAAGTGATATTAGAGAAAACTACTTCACAAGACTTGTTTCGGCAATATCGCACTGGAGTGAACGCTCAAACTAACAGCAGTTACCTTCCCA
The DNA here is from genome assembly GCF_055883805.1 of Amblyomma maculatum. Classification (NCBI taxonomy): domain Eukaryota; kingdom Metazoa; phylum Arthropoda; class Arachnida; order Ixodida; family Ixodidae; genus Amblyomma; species Amblyomma maculatum. The sequence continues at coordinate 140,509,673 of NC_139344.1, forward strand.
GTAACTTTTGTGACCTTTTATGTACGAACATATGCACGAGCACAAGTGAATGTAACTCGCAGTGCGGCTTCTTAACTTGATATATTATATACAACAAAACGTGCACGAGCTGCAGGCATTTGTTATTGCGCTATTCATCGTGAGACCGAAAAGCAGTCACGACAATTAAGAGTTGCAAACAAACTGATCAAATTTCAGGGCAGACGTGCAACGCACGTTAGCCGCGAAGGCAATCCGTCGCCGAAAGGTCTACTTGTTTCACTCAACGCTGCTGCCCATCGCTCTTATACTTGTCCGACCGCAAGAAACACGTGAAAACAGGTGCTATTTTCCTTTTGTGCCACGTGGCGCAACCAACCACACTACAGCTTGCAGGAATATTGGGAATTATGCCCGAAAACACGGCAAGCGCTGCGCATCCAGTGCAGACGACCCGAGCTTTTGCCTACGCACCGCGAAAGTCACTGCTGTCGCCAGCGCCGCCGCATCTGCACTTACGTCACGGGCTGACGCTTGTCTATAGCTAGCTGGAGAGATTTTGTATGGTTCAGAAGCTATAGCCAATGTGGCATAGAAGTTTCATAGCTGCCTATAAATATTCTAATGGCACTTTGTGGCTGACTATAAAAGTCCTAGATACTTGCTGACCATAAAATTTTCATGTGAAGAACACAGACCATTTTTGTATGGGATCATGCGCACACAAGTGCCGTAGTAGCTTCGTCGCTGCTTCCTTGTATAGAATCGAAGATGTGAATGGTGGCCTACGACCAGATGCCATGAACGCCTCACGTGCTGTCGCTATTATCGCGTTTGTAAAGCGGGTTTGGTAGTGTCTGCTTTGAATTTATTTGCGAAATTTACTTCAGCGAAAGACACTTTTTAAATAACTAGATGCCAATTTGTTTTTCTCGAACTGGAATACGCCAAGTCTTCTGATGAACTTGATATACTACGAACGAAATCCGTGTGACCGCCAAGCTCGTTGTAAGTGAGCTCGACTAATTTTGCTGTTCCACCGAACGCCAAGACAGTAATTGTGCATTTTTGTTTCGAAAGCTTCCCCTGAATGCAGGGCCGAACCAGCGGATTAACATGCTACCTTGATAAGCAGAAAGTGAGCCAATAACAGAAACAATTAACTCAAGGATTCATCTCGTCCGCGCGTACCATCCTATTTCATGGCTGAAGAAGATATTCCGAAGACATCCATCACAACCCCCTTAGACCTATTCCAACTCCTGCGGATGCGATTCGGACTCCGAAACGCTGCACATACATTTTGACGTTTGATAGACATCGTCCTTCGAGGTCTGACGTTCGTTTTCGCCTACGTGCACGGACGACCTTCTTGTGGACAGCGACTCCATAAATGACCATGCACACCACTTGCGCCAGTTGTTCACCTGTCTCTCTGACAACGACATAGTCATCAATGGTGTTAATAGTAAATTCGGCATACCTTCCCTTGACTTCTTTGGTCGTCACATTGACTCAAGTGGCATTCGACCTCTTCCGTCCAAGGTACAAGTGATTACGAATATTCCTGAACTTACTTTTGTTACGAATTCGCTACGCCAGTTCCTCGACATGGTGAACTACTTTCCCCGTTTTATTCGTGACTGCGCCACTTTTGTCCAGCCCCTGGACGACTCCCCTAAACTGGGACGAAGGTGCCAGCATAGTGTTTCTCACCATCAAGCAAGCTCTGGTCGACGCAGCGTTGTTTGCACACCCTACATCTGACAGTCCTCTCGTACTCATGACGAACTCCTCCAGTACTGCTTTAGGCGCTTTCCCAAGGGCACTCGGGGTGCCTGGCAGCCTCTCGCACTTTTCTTCAAGCGGACGATTCTTGTTCAGACATACCCGTTATAGTGTGTTTTGCAGGGAATTACTCGCTATGTACTTTGCTGTTCGCTTTTTCTATCACCTCCTGGAAGGTCGCGCCTTCACACTCTTTACCGGCCACAAGCCCCTGACACACGCACTCAACCACTCCTATGCAGAATATACCACCGACATCGTACGCATCGCCGGAACTGCTAACATTTTTCCGGACGCCCTCAGCCGTGTGCATGGGTGCCGTCACTGAGTACAACCCAATTCTCCTACATCGCCTTGCCGCCGCTCAGATTTCCCAACCAGAGCTGACAGGGTTACGTGAATCTACATTGCTGCATACGGTGAAAGTCGAAATGGGAGGCATTACGCTAATCAACGAACACGAAAGCGTTACTTCGGTATGTTCACAGATTTCTGTCCGCAGCAGTTGCGACTGAGAAGTGGTAGAGGTTAATGAGTGGTGTCAGTCGATAGAGGCTGACGTAATGCTGCTGCCGGAAAAAAATTATTTGGCCAATAAGTTTATTAGGTACCTAATTAATTATTAGGTAATTAATTAATTACTTCCTCTTCAGCAACGGCTTTTGCATAAAACATCGTCCACGGCAACTGAATTGGCAGGCATGAGAAAGGCCATCAGCTACATTGGTCAGCAGAACACAAATCACTGGACAATATTCTGCAACTACTAGGCTTTATAGTGGACTAGGCTTTAGTGGACTAGGGTTTAGTGGACTAGGGTTTAGTGGACTAGGCTTTAGTGGAAATAGTCGGCCGACTTTGCTTTGCGATCACCGTGTTTGCGATTGATTTAATCGATCGCTTGTGAAAACTCAACAGAAACTCCAACTGTGAGAAACTTCTGTTCAAAGTGGTTCGTTATATTTGGTTTAGAAAGCGGTTTCAGTCGAAATATTCTTCCTGGTCTTATATTGATCACAGATACTCTTAATTCGCCTGTGTACTTTTCTTTTCAAAACACTTCGGAAAAGAAATTAGGCAGAATATATATTAGGCAATAATTTGGCAGTTAATTTTGGTCTCCACTTTTAAAGAGAACGGTTACTCTGGCAGTCTGCATTCTTCCGGCAAGCATTGCATGTCCAAGACAACAATTAAGGATATCTTCTAAGACAAGGCTGAATAAATTGACTACATGTTTGGCTGGCGAAATATGCGGAAAGTCCACAGCGAGTTTTGAATTTCAGTGGCATCTGCTGACACAAAGTATCAAATTTGTCAGTAAATTTTTCCCATTACGTCGTTGGCTGTCAGCTGTAAGATTTGTTAACAAGACCGAGTTAAAAAGCCATAAACTCTTGCTTTACTTGACGAAGAAACGGCATGACTATATTTCGATACACCTTAAACCTCACTAGGTCATTCTGAGATCTGGTTTAAATGAAACGGTTGCAAATTTCCGCTTTCAGTTTTATCTCCTGAAGCCATTCTGATAATAAAGACTGTTGTATTTTTTCTAAACGTAACTGAACAAGATGTGGTTTAAGTACTCCCCTGTTCACGTTTGCTCGTAGCATATATCGGGGATTCAAGGAGAATGTTTTGCTGGGCTAGTTGGTGCAGCATTTAAAAAATGGACGAAGCACTAACAAGATATTCACAAGCGCTTGTCTGTGTCCCCTTTCTTGTGAATGTCCTGCTAGCGCTCCGTCCATTTTTGAAAGTTGCACCAACTAGCGCAGCAAAAAGAGCTCTGGTCCGTGTCCCCTTTCTTGTGACTATCTTGTTAGCGCTTCGTCCATTTTTTAAATATATAGTTGTATACCAGATTAGCAGTCGTGATGCCAAAATGAACATAAGAGGGTTATCGCGCAGTTTCCGTTTGCCTACATCGTATTTTCGTTCGCCCGACATCCGCCGCTGTGGTTGGCTGCGACGCTTGCGGACACTCTCACGGTCAGTCTGCATTTCACACGAATACTTTCGAATGTTGAAGGCAAAACAGCCGTCGCCGCATAGCTCAGTTAGTAGAGAACTGTGCGCAGCCCGCGAAGGTCGTGGGTTCCGATAGCACTAGAGCCTCGTGGTTTTCTTTTCTTGTGCTTTCTTATAAATTACCTAGTATCTAAAAGAATTTCTCAAATAATGCTTCCTCCCTCCAAAACAGCAAAGGAACGTTCCTCCATTCCTTCCGCAGCCTCAAAGGTTGCTGCCTATTTTTGTCTAGATGTATACTAAAGAGCCTCCCCCACCGCCCCCAACCCAACCTCACCCCTCTCTCTCCGACTGCCTTATAACTCTGCCTGCCCATGCAATACAAAAGTTCGTTGCAGCAAAGGAACAATACAGTCCTTGTGAATTAAGCGACCCATACAAGAGGCAGTGAGGCACGGTCCCGTCATATTCACGACCACTGAAATATTCGAGACATTGCATCCTTATTGAAGTTCGCGTTCGCGTGCATCTTACTGTGAATGCATTAGTGAATTACAGCGCACCACTTAAGACCGGCTGTAATCAGCCTAAGCACTGGAAAATATGCCAACCTTCATGGTCATATAATGACCTGCTTGTGAGGTCGATCGGTTTACAATAAGTTGAGCGCAGCTAATTGTGAGAAAAATATGCCACTTTTCTGTCCTGACGAGTTTTGACCGGGTGGTCTCTGCGGCAACCTTTGGCAGCGCATATATCTATGAAGCACCGAAATGCCCGCCAACGCAGTTCTCGTTATTTGTTCCCTCCTCAAAGTAACACATCCTGTCTCAGCCTTCATTTTTTTTTTTTTTACAGCCAAACAAGTGCTTACACTATCCTGTAATTTTAATTTATTTCCTAATTGTCCCCTTAAATTCACTCCACCTGCAATACACAGCTGTGGCGCGGGCTGGCGGACGCCTATCTCTTTAGGCCTCATCTTGCTGTCTGCATTGTGAACGATATCACATTTAATATATTTTCTTACGAAGTCACTTCTTTGTATACCAAGCGCTTTTATTTTATTTCCAAATCGTATACCTTCCCTCGCCTGTGTGACAACTATTGAAGATTTGCGCCTGACGCTTGAGGGAGGCGCGAGGGTCTCGAGTGGCAGCGTGGACGCCATATTGGGATGGCGGTAAACAGCAGTCTAGGATCGGCTGGTGTGCCTTCGTTCTTTATTTATGGTGCCGAAACAGCGAAACAAGCTCCGCGCTCTGGGGTGAAACGCATCTCAGACAGCTGTTGACGCTGGAAGCTTGAAGTTCGTTGCTGCAATGCGAATTAGTTCTACATGCGTAACTGTGATGACACCCGTCGAGTAGTCTTCAGCTTGTTCTTTTTTTTTGTGCGCTGGTCTTCGCTTCTTTTTGTGCTTGTGAAAGAAACGCCAGTTTTCCAAGCTTCTCAATGATTCAGTTTCTCCCTTCTGCAACTGTGCCCGCTACACAAGCGTTTGCAGGTTTAGATGATTCTCTTCTTGCGTCTGTTTAAAAGTGCCGCCGGTATAAGCTCCTGCTTTTCACTTCGGTCTCTTTCGGAGTGTATTTATTATCCGATGTGTCGTCAGGAATCCATGTTGTGGCTTTCTGCTCTTGCCCTTCCGCTGGGTAGGATGCACTGCAGAACTCGTCGAGCAAGCCTGGATATGCTTCCCGATGCTATTTCAGCTTACTGTGACCTGAAGAATACCTTCTCAGTGTCTTCTGTTACTGGCCTCTGCAGCTCTTGTGTGAGGTAGTCTTCGCTACGTCGGATAAGCAGTCCCTTCTCGAAAGTTTCGTACTTATGCAAGCTGAAAAGTTCGATTCCATCGGATTGTTTCACTCGGAGTATATACGTCGTCTTGGAATGGCTTGCCAACGTGCTCCCGTTCAAAGTCTTGCGGCCTGGAAACTGACTTCCTCGAACATTTTATAGAGGATTTTCCTTGCCTTTCAACTCGTGAATAGCTCGATCCTTTCCCTAGTCTTGAAAGGCTTTGTTTGGACCGATCTGTAATCGAAAAAGATATCTCCCAAAAGTGTGTCAAACACGGCGCCAGCCGCTCCCTTGTGGCGCCGATATCTTGCCAAGATAATCACTCTGGCCAGTGACTCTGCACGATGTCTCAATGTAACGGCTGGCTGCTGCAGGCGTGGGCTCCCGGAGGGCCTCAATGTGGTGGCGGAGTAGCGACAAGATTTCTGCGGTGGAGTCTTCAAAACGCGAAATGGGTGTAAATTTTTCACGTACCTCCTCGTCAGAAAGAAGAGGCTCTAGCTGCTCGTTCAGGGATCGCAAGACGTCGTTGCAAACTTTGAGTCGATTACGAAACTGCCTGAAGGCGAGTGTCCCTACCCGATTCGATGAGGTAAGCTGTCGCTTAATCCATTTCAAATGCCGACGTGTGCCACCTGCGTCCTGTTTCGCCGGCGCAGCTGCGCAATCAACCAGTCGCTGTAGTGGTTAATGGCTACTGAAACGGAGTTCCTGGGTTCGAACCCGACCATTCGATGAAAAAGAAACGAAAGGACGTCCAGGTGCTGTGCGATGTCAGTACACGTAAAATATTTTCAGGTTGTCGTAATCACACTGTAGCCCTCCAACACGGCACCTCACGCTCTCTTTCTTTCACTCCCACCTTCCTCCCTGTCCTTACGGCGCGGGTCAGGTGTCGGCCAAAAAGTGCGACAGATACTACACATTTCCGTACCCATAAACCAATGACGTTCTTTAACTGCACATAACAGCATGACGGAATTAGCCACTAGTGGGCTCTTGCTGTCGACAGTTCATACGACTGTGACTATATAGATGCACAAAAGGCGCTGCTCAAAATGCGCGAATTTATCCGCAGCAAATGCCCTATAAAATAATCGTTCATAAAGCATTTTTCACGACGTCATAACCGCTTAACTTCCGGTCATTTTTCGACAGAATTGCTTCACGTAGCCTGAAAAGCGTTCCATCTCTCAGAAAGCGAAAATACTAATGTTCGAACCCGACCGCTGGGGTGGCCGTATTTCGATAGATGCTAAATGTAACAGGCATCCGTGTGCTGTGCCATATGCCAGTACATGTTAAAGATCCCCAGGTGGTCGAAATTAGATCACTGCAGACGCTCGAACTTTCATCCCAGAAAAGAAGAAAACAAAGCAGAGCAAAGCAGAGCAAAGCACCTTATTTTCAAGGCCTTACAAGTGCCCGTGTGACAGGGGTATTAATTTAAATAAAATTAGAGGGACTTTCAAGCTTCGCCTCAAGAGTAAACGCGATATGGCTTGAACACCGTCTTTTCATTCCGCGAAAATTTTAAAAGTATTTTTGTGTAAGTAGGTTTTGGGGAAGGGGAGGCGCAGTATCTTTCTCACTTTTCTGTGGACACCTACACTTGATTAGTATATTAGTTTATAGGAAAATAAAGGCGCAATATCCGTCACAAACCGTGGTGGACACCTGACCGCCCCGTAAGGGAAGGGACGCCGCCTCGATTACAGGCCTCCATTTTCCTACCACGTTCTGAACACTTCCGACAAACCCGAGTTGAAACTGAGGTACGGCAACGGCTTTTCGACTAAAGGAGCTGTATACGCTTTTCGTAATAATCCGCCTCCTATGACACTTTATAGCGACACGCGTAGCCCGCCCCACCACGAGCCCTTCAGAATGATCCAGAGTGCCTTGGCCTCGGCCGGACGCTGCCGCCGCCGCTCCTCCAGCGCCTCTGCGACAAATGAGGACGCAGCCGCGTCAACCTCGACACCTTCATAGTTCAGCAATCTGTTCTAGGATATTCATGGTTTCACCACACCAAGGGGTGACGTTATATCCCACTGGGAAATCGGTTAATATACGGCAATAGACAATAAAAGAATAGGCGTAACTCTAAATTTGACCTTTAAGTTACCTTGACCTAATTAAGTGTGGCTGTCTACAAATCCGTGGTGTCCACCAAAAAAAGACCGCGCCTTCCTTTCTCGAAAGTCTAACTTAAACAGAGACGCAACCCTGTGCGATGTCAGCACAGGTGGCCGAAATCACTCTGTAGCCTTCCACTATACACGCGACCTCTTTCTTTCTGTCTTTCCACATTCACTCCCACCTTCCTCTCTTCTCTCACAGTGCGGTTCAGGTGCCTGCGATGTCTGACAGGCACTGCGTCTTTCCTTTCTTATAAACCAATTTAAAATTTACAAAAAAATAATGAAAAAATGACCTTGAAAATGTATAACGGAGAATGGCTGGGTCGTTAGCGGAGTGTATCTGGCTCCACAAGACAATGTAGACGGTACCTTAGCTGTAGTGTCCAGCTGTGTGCCAAACAAAGCCACCTAGTAAGAACTTGTGCTTGTAGTTGGGGGCTTCAGTAAAGACCCGAATAAGAGTTTTCTTTCAAGCTGTCGACCAGAGATTCAACATGAAATTAGCAAAGTGCCAACCGAGGTTTACCACGTAGTGAGCATGCATATAGTAGACCTTCAAGAAAGGCGCCTCCAAACTCTCCCGTGGACCAGGACAAGAAGATGGCACAAGGCCGTGGCGAAGACACAGTGTAAAAGCGGCCGAAAACAACTTGCTGGAAATTCCATGCTTTCGGTGATTCGTGTGTGACAAAGTGGGAGTTCAAGTTCATCGACTGTCGTGTCTCAAGATCATGCTTCTGTGTTAGCCGTGGGTTAGCCATAAAGCCTTCATGTTCACTCTGTGTTCGTTCTGAGTCATTCCTTTGATCTGTAGCGTTAATATCTATTCTTGGTCTCGCGCAGTTGTCCACGTCAGCAGTGTCGGCTTGTATAGGCTCGCTCGCAATCTTCTTCTTCTACCTTGGTAACCCCGTGCCTCAAGGCTCGTGCTACCTTCGTCGTCTTCAATTGAAGCTCGTGGCTGGTACTTCGCCAAGCACCCCTTCATGGTCATGGATGCACCTGCTGACCACCTTCCCTACCTCCAGCTTTTCTTCCCCCATTGAAGTTGTATTACTCAAAGCGTATACAGCTCGTACACTCGAATAGGCGTCGCTATCGCTGCAACCCTGAATTGGAGACAAGCGGTATCGGGAAAATATGCCCGCAGTCATTTGTGGACAGTGCTCGGACACTTGTGCCCGAGAGACGCGCACGCTCTCTCACTTCACTCCTTCTTTTAACTTGCATCCCATTCCCCCTTTCTAAACTTATGCCATGTGGCAAACTTTTCGAATAAAAAAAAAAAAAAAGACGTGGACTCTGTCCTTTTTGTATTTTGTAAATAATGTAAGCTCCCAGTTAAACTTTTCGGGCGAAGACGTGGGGAATGGATGGACTTCCCTATACAGCAGGTGTTTCTTGCTGTTTCTTCTGCCTTCGCTCGTACAGAATGGTGTTGGTGACCATCGCTGCGTCCGTGGCTCAGAGACACATTGCGATGCAGATATGAGGACTTCCCTTCTCGACTGTACACATTTATTTACACTTTTTACATCAACGTATTTACAATAATGTCGTCGGATGCTACATCAAAACATAGAGGACTAACTGCGACTGGTTGAACGATCAGAGGTCAGAGGCTAGCAGAATCAGGCTACACTTTAGGCCGGAGTCCCTTGAGACCTCCGTCAGCCTAGCCTCCCTCCTCGAACAACCCGTCTGCCCTCGACTCTCGTCCGAGCCCAACTCTCCTCTGAGCCCTACCGTCCCATGCTCACTCTGTGGCCAATAACATGTAGTGATTCAAAATGTACTGACCAATCATTGTGCCACATATACCCTCTCCTACGCATGTCAAATAAAACACACACAACGAACGCACTGAACAGCGAGTGATTACGCACGCAAACACATACGTCTGCGATTTACTCCCTCTCCAAAATTCTCCCACGCAAGCGGCGCCAAGCAGTCGCAAAGACGAACGGCGTCGACGGTTACATTTCCGAAAACACATACATATAAACACACACGCGCAAACCTCAGGCCCAAACATTCCAATCCCTACCCTTGGTCGGTTGCGCGCGGGCGGCGGATTCAAAGGGACGTACAGGCGTCTTCTCGTGAAGACATGTCAACAGCGCGTTCTCCCCAGGCCCGTGTTACGCCGCGTTTCGGGATTTATGGCCTCCGCGCCCTCTCCACTCGAACAGGGAGACACAGCAGTTAGCGCCGAACCCACAACCACTGCGCTTACGTTGTGCCTTCTAACTGCACTGCCCTGCCTCCCTCGCGGCACGGGACGGACAGAGCAGGCAGCGTCGCCCGCTGCCATGTATTCTGGGCTCACTTCCGAAAATCGGCCGCCCGCGCGACCGTCATAAATCAGCCAGCGTCAAGCTGCCCCTTGGCCCTGGTCGCCCGTTCGGAATCTCCTTCTGGGCGAAGCCCGCAAACTTAACTCTCCCCTTGTCCTTTCTTGCTATCGCTCCCCTCTGTACTTCCCCTTGCTATTTTTAAAAAGCAATTTTTAAAAAGTGCTCCTGCTGACCGCTCGCAACCGATTTGGGCGACACCTCTCCCAGTGCAAACCTCCGCTATGACGTTAATGGGGCTTACTGGGAGCGCCCGCCAATTGGACGCTCCCAAGTTACATGGGTGGGACGGGGATGACGGGGCGTATTCGTGCGTTGTCGCGACTTTTATTCAGTAAGCAATACTACGCGAGGTTTCAGCAAGTCGTGCAAACCCGGTCGGTAGCCACGTTTGACCTTCGACCTTTAGAGAAGAAGAAGATGATCAAGAAGAAGAAAGAACAGAAAGAGAATTGCTACGTCGGCTTTGCTTACGCAACCTATCGGGTTTAACTAAAGCTAAACCCCAGCTAATTTTTTTTCTTGCGCGCCTGCTTGGGTTGAGTTTAGGGGGAGGGGGGGGGGGGAGGGATGAGGATCATAATTTTCGATCAATGAAGCTAACTTACAAATTCTTGCTTTTCCGAGAAGTTTGATCGGATACCTATTACTCGCGCGCGTTTTCAAGTTTTAGCAAGTAGCTTTTCATGCCCCGCGTTAGCTTGAGGACGTCATTAGTGGTGTAGTATGTCGCAGTCGTACTTGAAATAAATGATGACGTCATCAGTACTGTAGTGTGTTGTGCCTTGAAATTAATGATGACATTATCAGTGGTGTATGTCGTACTTTGAAATTGATGACGTCATCAGATGTCGTACCTTAAAATAAATGATGACGTTGTCAGTGGTGTAGTATGTTGTGCCTTGAAATTAATGGTTTGGTTTGTAGGGCTTAACCCAAAGCGACTCAGGCTATGAGAGACGCCTTAATGGAGGACTCCAGAAATTTCGACCACCTGGGGTTCTTTAACGTGCACTGACACTGCACAGCACACGGGCGCCTGCTTTCCGCCTCCATCGGAAAGCGGCCGTGGAGGCCGGGATTCGATCCCGCATCAATAGCAGTCGAGCGCCATAACCACTGAGTTGCCATGGCGGGGTGAAATTAATGATGAGGTCATCAGTGGTGTAGTATGCCGTACCTTGAAATTGATGACGTCATCAGTGGTCTAGTATGTCGTACCTTGAAATTATGTCTTCAGTGGTGTAGTATGTCGTGCTTTGAAAGTAATGATGACGTCCTCAGTAATGTAGTAAGTGATACATTGAAATAGATGATGTCATCATCAGTAGTGTAGTATGTCGTGCCCTTAAATTAATGATGACGTTATCAGTATAGTATGTCGTACTTTCAAATAAATGATGACGTCGTCAGTTGTGCAGTATGTTTTGCCTTGAAATAATGATGACATCATCATTGTTGTATGTCGAATCTTGAAATAAATGATGGCGCCACCAGCAGGATAATAGGGCCATTTTTTTAACCTACACAAGCTACACTAGGGTAGCAAAACACCATTGAAGGTATCGGAGGTTTGCTACATCGGTGTAGATGGTGTAGGGTAAAAAAATGGCCCTAGTGTATGTCGTACCTTGGAATAGATGATTTCGTCATCAGTAGTGTAGTATATCGGTCCTTCAAGTGAATGTGACTCTGACGTCACCATGTGATGTCTTCGTTGTGACGTCACATCCGGTCATGACGTGACAACTAGTCATGGCGTCAAAAGGCGATTCACGCTTATACAAAGCTGATCCCGCCGGGCGTTCGATCCAGGCGTCCGTGCGGAGTCTTTCCTTTGGTGCTCTTCGAACACCGCACTATACAGTATACTGTATAGACGCAGACGCAGCACAGCAGGCATCAGGGGCGTTTCAAATTGGTTTACAGGAAACAAAAGACACAGTACCTGTCACAATTCTCCACGGACACTTTAAGCGAGCCGTAAGGAAAATGAGGAAGATGGGAGTGAAAAAAAAGAGAGAAAGACGTGCCGGTAATGGAGGGCTTCGGACCACTGCGCAACAGATATGCTTTCTTCTCATCGCATTTTAGTGGTCTAAGTGCCTTCTAGAATTTTTTAATTGGCTGGATATTAGGTTGTATCACCGATGTAAGCATCAAAGTTTGGCGGTGTATCTCAGGTTAGATTTCCCGATGTTCGCTGTTCTGTCGTATGCACAAGTGGCTGGCACTTCAGTTTGTGGCATCTGCAGAGCAGCGACGCCGGAGTGCGCTTTCCGCACGCCTGGGGAAGACCGGGCCACTAGGACCAGACATCCCACATCCACGACTCTCCCGGCGTGCGCTATCCAGGATCCTACCGAATCCTCCTCGATGTCGCTGGGACCAGGGACGGCTGGGAGTCATGACCAAGACCGACTGAAATGAAGACCTGCACAGATAGCACTGCTCCAGCGCGCACCTTCTAGTTCATAGCCCTCGCCGCTAGGGAAAGGCCACTACGGGCGGTCTGGCGCTTCTGTAAACCTGTTGAAGAAAAGGGCGTTTTTCATTACTTCAGAGATGTATTAGTTTTGTAATTTTTCTTCGTCGCTATAGACGATGATGATGATGATGATGCTCAGGGCCATACCCTTTGAAACGGGTCAGCACCAAAACTGGAGCGCAGGCCCTTATGCAAAATTGCTGCCATCTATCGGACCTTCAGCGAACCACGATACGCGAGTCAGTCGGCTGCGCTTACGACTGCTGCCGTCGCGCTAGTTGCGTCTGCTTTGTGCTGTAATTTACGTGTTATTTGTTCGCATTCAGATCAAGAAATGAGGGAATAATAGACGATTGACTTGTGCACGCTGCCTATATACATTCCAATTTTACTTCGTGCAGCGATACTGCACTGCCAAAACTTCTTGCGAATGGTGGCATCAGCATTGCTACAAACAGCAAAACCTTCGTTGCTGCTCCGGCGCATTCCTTGACACACTGCTTAAATACGCGTCCATGAAAGTGCAAAACATATCGATATTGCTACCGAGTGTAAAAGATGTCTGCGATGTCATTATACGTTGCGTCAGGCATCACAGGATGTTTTCGAGTCCAGCACGGGCAAGGCACAACTTGTTACTATGCCCGGGGCATCGTTGCGATCATTGTCGTTCCGTATAAAACGTTGTACGTACGTATACGCGAAGTAGCTTAATGTTGTTTCTTTTTTTTTTTAATATAAAACTGATGCCTAATAAACACTGTGCTCCGATGGACCTTCACAATTCCCATTACAGCACGCCCACTACTGTTCCCATCCTCTGTCTGAACGTTCAGCCGCTGATGTATCTCGTTAGCGTGTAAACAACCATATAGCAGATCCCATATTCTATATGTTACTGGCTAAATCCCCCAACCACGTGAATTTGCTGGCGAAACGCGACAGGTCAACGACGCGATTCCGTGCACGCTGATCCTCCTCAGATATGTAGCTCCTGTTGCCATCACATCGTGGTTCTAGTTCGTGAAAACCAATATATAGCAGATACTGCTGTCGGCGAAGTCACATCGCAGAGGTCTGCCTTATACCCAGATGCAATGTCAAGCTCCTTCGTGGACGTGTATTCGAGCAGTGCTTTGCGTAATGCCCAGTTTTTGCAGCAACGTCCTTCTCCTCTCCAATGCCACTTTTTTTTTTCTTTTTCTTTCCGTGATCCTCGACGGAATTGAAGTGTTTCAATTTTTTTTTTTTTTTTTGTAGTCCATGTCATCGATGCGCTCAGTAGTGAGACAGGCACCAACTATCGGAGCCTATTCAGACTCTGTACCAGTTTCTAGCATTTCAGAAAAGCTTTTCTTTTTAAGTTTTAGGGGGCGGAGGGGGGGGGGGGGAGGGGCGAGGTTTATGGCTTTCCTTGCTTGTGAAGATTTTGAATGAAAAGACTAATAGCACTGCATTCTATTGCAATATTCGACACTAGCAACATTCTTCACGAAATCGTTTTGTGCAAACGATGAGAACACATACGGGCTGTCTAATTATGAATGGTTTTCTTTTTGTAGCACCCGAACATATTTTGCAAAGTCCGAATTTATGGGGAGTGCAGTCAGTTGACACCTGAAAGAAAACAAATGTCATCAGTGTTGAGCTGTGATGCATGGGATTGCCATATTGATTTTGCCATATTGCAAAACAACAAATATTATTTGCCATCAACAATTTGGGGTAGTAGTAGAATGTACCGAGCAATGGGCATACAGAAAATGCGATGCATACATAGGGCTGGGTATACTTTTAGACAAAATAAGATTGGAAGACATGCGTGCGGTCATCCTTGTTTCTACTGCGATAGCTGCAGTAGCAAACCTCACTGCTAAGCGTGGTAAGGGTCGCAACAAACGATATTGCTTTGTGAATAGTGTCAAATGGTTGACAGTTTCAATCCCTACCTCATTACACTGTTTTGATGGCGCACCATGAAAGTTCAAAAAAAGAAAAAACGGCATTATTCAGTAATATAGATAGGAGAAAAGAAAACTGGAGTAGTCCAAATTAAGGCGTAAATCTATAACTCGCAGAAAAAAAAATCTCGCACAAGTAAAAAGAAAAAAGAAAATAAACAGAGCGGGGACCGGTTGCCACGTAGGAGTAGCGGTGCAGCAGTGGCGTAGCGGTAGAACATCCGCCTCGCATGCAAGAGGACCGGGGCTGAAATCCCGCTGCGCAATTCTCCATCGGATTTAAAAAAAAAAAAAATCCGCGTGTCAGTGGAATTGCATAAACAGGTTTGTGGTGCGACCTGATGCCGGTAAACACTTCCTGCAACGCACTCCCTCGCCAGAACAGGAGTTGGCCACCCTGGTGCAGTAACTGGCCGCAACCTCACATGATTAGTTCCATAAAACCCAGGCCCTCAGTCACCAGCGGCTGCGGAACTGACCACGGCGGCGGTCAGACCTGTGACGCAGCAGGGGGCGCTAAGAATTCCTGGCTCGACCCTGTCAACGTTGTCGGATTCGGGCTTGCTGCGGCTGCCCTTTGCGCGGCCGCCGCCCGCTTCCCAGTTGTTCTCCTTGTTCCCATTCTCCCGCCTGAGGCGGCGGAGAGGGGCACGGACGACTTGTCACTGTCGTTCGGGCCACAGCTCCGCCCTGGCGTCCCAGTGGCTGTTCTCATTGGCGCCTTTTGGCGGGAACACGGCACCGCTTCGACAGCCGCGCTCGTGCGACTGTCCGAGCGGAGCTCAGAGAGAGACCCCTCCGAGACATCGCAAGGTGCGTACACAACTGTTCTTGTCTGCCGGCCTTTGTCCGCGCAGGCCAGTGTGTACTCGAGTTCGTCTGCTCCGGGTCGTACCTGAGGGCGAAGCTCGAGCCTGTCGATCGTGATCCAACGATCCGCGACAGGCGTACCTTGCGGTGGTTGCCCACTCTCTCTCAAAGGAACCCTCTGGTCACTGCGAGAGAGAGATCACAGCACGCCCTTGCGTGCTTGCGGCGCACACTGCGTGTCACTTCGTGCGCGCAGGGGAGCCTTGCTCCTCGCGCGCTCCCTTGACACGGTGACTGAGTATGTGTGTATATGTGCGTTTGTATATATGTGTATATGTGTGCGTGTGTGTGTGCCGCTGGAGGATGGCGTTTCAATAAACGTCTCCTTTGTGAACTTGGAGGTTTGTGTCCTTGCAGCGAAGTGCTCTCCTCCCGGTGGAGGTTGAGTGCGCGCTGCAGTGTTTCAGTGTGCGCGTGGTGACGGCTGATCGGGGCTTCGGCTCGCGCGACGCTCTAACCCGCGGTGGTTGGTGGCCTATGTCCAAGTAGAAACCACAACGTTTAACGCTAGAACCCTAGGTATAGTGAAGCTAGTTTAGCAGTGGCTGTTAGAAGAACTAGAGGGTATGAAATGGGATGTCATATGGCTTAGTGAGGCTAAGAGGCCAAATGAGGCATATACTGTGCTGAAGGATGGGCATGTACTGTGTTATCGAGGTCTACCAGAGAGGCGACAACTAGGAGTAGGTTTCCTTGTCAATAAGTATATAGCGGGTAATATAGATGAATTCTATAGTATTAATGAGAGGGTGGCGGTCATCATAATTAGGCTTAATAAGCGGTATAAACTGAAGGTTGTACAGGCCTATGCACCTACATGTAGTTATGATGACCAGGCAGTTGAAAGCTTCTACGAAGATGTAGAATCGGCAATGCGAAAATAAAGGCGCAGTATACTGTACTAATGGGCGACTTCAATGCCAAGGTAGGGGAAAAGCAGGCAGGAGACTAGGCGGTAGGTGATATGGCATTGGTTCTAGGAATAGCAGGGGGAAGTTACTAGTTGAGTTTGCAGAGCGCAGTAACTTAAGAATCACGAATACCTTCTTCAGCAAACGGAAGAATCGGAAATGAGCATGGAAAAGTCCTAACGGGGAGACTAAAAATGAAGTTGACTTCATACTGTTTTCAACCCCCGCCATTAAGCAAGATGTAAAGGTAATCGGGAAAGTGCGATGCAGTGACCATAGGATGGCGAGGTCCCGAATTAGCCTAAATCTGAAGAAAGAACGCAACAGATTAGTAAGAAAGAAACCCATCAACGAATTAGCGGTGAGGGGGAGGGCAGAAGAGTTCCGGATCTCGCTACAGAATAGATATTCAGCTCTAAACGTAAATGGCGACATTACCCTAGAAGCAATGAACAATAATTTCACAGATATCATTACTGAATGTGCGGTAGAAGTAGGCGGTAGGATAGTTAGAGAAGATACCGGTAAGCTGTCTAAGGAGACGAAAGATTTGATTAAGAAACGCCAGAGTATGAAAGCTTCCAATCCAACAGACCAGATAGAATTGGCCGAGATATCAAAGCTAATCAATAAGCGCAAGGTGGCCGATATAAGGAAGTATAACATGAAGAAAATTGAGCATGCTGTAAAGAACGGGGGAAAGCCTTAAAGCGGTAAAGAAGAAATTGGGCATAGGCAAAAACCAGATGTATGCGATAAGGGACAAGGCGGGCAACGTCATCACTAATATGGACAAGATAGTCAAAGTAGCCGAGGAGTTCTATACAGATCTCTACAGTAGCCAAAGTAGTCAGGACCGTAATGAGATTGGCGGTAGGGAAAAACAGTCAGGAGTTCCACCAGTGACGAAGGGCGAGGTCAAGAAAGCATTAGAAACTATTAAAAGG
This sequence comes from Amblyomma maculatum, assembly GCF_055883805.1. Classification (NCBI taxonomy): domain Eukaryota; kingdom Metazoa; phylum Arthropoda; class Arachnida; order Ixodida; family Ixodidae; genus Amblyomma; species Amblyomma maculatum. The sequence continues at coordinate 140,526,895 of NC_139344.1, forward strand.
GGGAACTCAGTATCAGATAACTACAGATTTGTTGAAGAACGGGGGGGGGGGGGGGGGGGGATATCGTGCTAGAAAAACTGGCCACCCTGTATACGCAATGTCTGGTGTCATCGACGATACCCGAACCATGGTAGCATGCAAACATTATCCTCATTCATAAGAAGGGGGACTCTAAGGACCTTAAAAATTACAGACCAATCAGCTTACTGTCTGTTACGTATAAGGTATTTACTAAGGTAATCGCCAATAAAATCAGGACAACCTTAGACTGCAATCAAGCAAAGGATCAAGCAGGGTTTCGGAAACGGTACTCTACTATCGATCATATCCATACTATCAATCAGGTGATAGAAAAATGCTCGGAATATAACCAGCCCTTATACATAGCATTTGACTCAGTTGAAACCTCGGCGGGGGTAGACGAGCCGTACGTGAAAGTGCTGGAAGATATATATATAGTGGCTGCACAGCAACCATAGTTCTGCATAAAGAAAGTAACAAAATTCCCATAAAGAAAAGAGTTAGGCAAGGAGACACAATCCCCTCAGTACTATTCACAGCTTGCTTAGAGGAAGTATTCAGAGACGGAATGGGAGCAGTTAGGGATAAGGGTAGATGGAGAATACATCAGTAATCTGCGATTTGCTGATGACATTGCCTTGCTACGCAATTCGGGGGATGAACTGCAAATAATGATTGATGACCTAGACAGGAAAAGTAGAAAGGTAGGCTTGAAAATCAATATGCAGAAGACTAAGGTAATGTTCAACAGCCTCGGGAAGGAACAGCAGGTTACTTTAGGTAGTGAAGCACTGGAAGTAGTAGGCGAATATATCTACTTAGGACAGTTATAGTAACCGCAGATCCGGACCATGAAAGGGAAATAACAAGGAGAATAAGACTGGGATGGAGCACATTTGGCAAAACCCACAAGTTATGACTAGCTGCTTACCGGTATCGCTCAAGAGGAAAGTATACAACAGTTGCATCTTACCTGTACTCGTTTATCGGGCTGAAGGGTGGAGGCTAATGAAAAGGGTTATACTGGTTGAAGGCAACGCAGGTGGCTATTGAACAAAGATGGTAGGTACAACGTTGAGATGGGAAGCGCACAGAGGATAACCGATGGTCGCTTAGGGTAACAAACTGGATTCTAAGGGAAGGAAAGCGTAGCAGGGGGCGGCAGAATGTTAGGTGGGCGGATGAGGTTAAGAAGTTCGCATGGGTCAAGTGGATGCAGCTAGCACAGAATCGGGTTAATTGGCGAAATGTGGGAGAGGCCTTCGCCGTGCAGTGGGTATAGTCAGGCTGATTATGACGATGATGATACTTTGAGTCATACCTTTTTCAATTCGTGTTGTGGAGACGCATCTCAGCAATTGAAGCTGGATGTAGTCGACTATATTCAATTCATCGATCAATCGAATGCTTAAAGGTATACTGAACAAATGTCCAAGAATATTGAGAAAGCACCACAATTACATTCTCACGACACGATTACGCTAGTACAGACACTTAATTCGGAATAGTTTTGAGCGGATGGCTGTATTTTTGACGTTTTCTGAGCGGCCGCCGGCTCAGAGGCAGCGCGCTCTCGACTGTGAGCCGGCGGCGTATTTGGCTTTACTCGGGGCGGTGGCTCCGCGAGAGAAAAAACAACAGAAGAGTCGAAGAAAGCGGGCTGCTCCGACTAAAGTCCCTTGCTTTAGCTCCGACTAGCATCTACTGCCCCCAGAGGCGGCGCAAGCCTGGGGAAGCCGAGCGGCCTAGCGATTCGCGGATTATGCTTTTATTGCGAAAGCAATACTACTTGCACTTTCAGCCTTTGCCGTGGCGCGGCGGTGCCACCATTAAGGGCCAACCACATGGAGCGAACTTTCTCTGCGAACTTCATGCGGCGCGGCGGAACGTCGACGCACCGTCGCCGTGCCGAACCACATGCAGCGAAAAACTGGCGGCGTCGGCAGCGTCGGCGCCCGAGTGAGAAAACTCACGACCTAGGTCCGATTCAACAACTCACTTTTCACATTAAAGGACATTTCAAGAGCAATATATAAATTAGCTAGCGTCTCGAATTGCGCCCGACAACGCTTACTGCCTTCGAGTGTACAGTCAAGCGCGATTTGAAGGTTATCGCGCGAGCATCGACCAGCCTAGCACTCCAGGCACCTGGCGGCCAAATTTGGAACAGGAAAAATTATGATTTCGCACAATTCTCTCTCTCATTCGCTGTTCCATACAACAACCATCCCCCCCGCGACAAACTCACGGCCATTTCTCTCTATTCTAAGCTTTCCATTTGTTGCGATAAACTGTCCAATTTCAGATAATACCGCATAATACATCGTGCGCACAACGATCACTGCCTGTTCGCAGAACCAAAGTAAAAAAAAAGGAAGTGATTCCCAGCAGGGAGTGACGGCTGCTGAAGGAACAGCAAAAAGACTGTGGGAAGCTGGCTTAAACCGTGCTGGCTTGATACCCCCCTCGCCTCGGCAGAGAATTCTGGGCCATGGCGCTGTTCATGTTCCCGGTCGACGCTCGCGCGATAACCTTCAAATCGCGCTCGTCTGTACGTACGTCCGACGCCGTAGCGTACTGCAGGCGCGTCTCTCTGAAGCAGGGTTGACCCGGTGTTGAGCGGAACGTCGAAAAAGCTCCCGCTTCAGCTGTATCATCAGAGTAGGCAAAATCGCAACGCTTACAGCACCTTATGGCGGGACCTTACCAAAGCAGTGCCGCCCGCTGGCGCGGCGGACGACAGTGCTCTGCCGTGCGCTGCTCCTTAGTCGTCGCTAGGCCTATTTTGTTTCACATCGATGGTGTACATGAAACGGCGCTTTGAATTTCCTTCATGCTATAGTAAATGGTCTACTCATAGAACTGCCTAACCCTCAATCCCATTCTCTAACAATAAAAGCAAAATATGATTATAACTTCGGCTCTACTTTTTAGCGGAGGCGGCGTGCAAGCGGATCGGAGCAGTCGTGCCGCGACGGCGGCAGAGGGTTGTGAGCAGAACTTTGCTTGCATCGCAGCTGTCGCTTCTTTATCATCCACTCGGTACGGCTCAGCAATCCTCAGGAAGGATCAGTATTGACATTTCGCTTATTATTTACGGGAACAACAAACTTTTACGCACTTTTCTAAAGTTTTGCGTATCGTCGGCACTCACGACTCGGAGCTGCAGCCGGCGCGGTGCGGCAGCAAGTGCTGCCATCTCACGGTGGTTGCGCCCAGGAGCGGCCGTTCGCCCGGCCGCCGGCGAAAATATCTGGCGCTGCTTGATAGCCTGCGAACGGCCGCCGGGCGGCAGTTCGCAAGGTTTGCCGCGGGAAAATCGCTCCATGTGGGTCGGCCTTTACCCTAAGTTGACCTCTGTGTGACGTCATGTGTGACATCACGCTGAAGAGAAGGGGAGTAGGGGCCTCCTAAATCGGTGGAAATTAAAGTTTCAATCAATCAATCAATCAATCAATCAATCAATCAAGGGCGACCGACTCGCGCCGTCGCAAGCCGCGGCGGTGCCACCACCGGCGCCTAACTCCTGCGCTCTCCACTAGGAGCGCAACAGGTGTTGTGACGTCACGCTGAGAGAAGGGCGACCGACTCGCGCCGTCGCAAGCCGCGGCGGTGCCACCACCGGCGCTGAACTCCTGCGCTCTCCGCTAGGAGCGCGATTGTGGCGTTGCGCTGAAGAGATTAGGCTCGACTCACGTCGCTAGAAAGCAGTACCTGTGCCAACCACCAGCGGCTTACCATTGCCACGGCCGCTCAATGGAGAGCGGCCGTGACATTGCTTCGCGGCGATGCCGCCTACCACTAGGGAAGCTCGTCTCACCGCAAACAGGAGACGATGCTGCACTCAAAACCTTCGCAAACGGCCTGCCGAAGCGCAATGATGAAGGAATGCTCATATGTACTGGTTATTTCAACAAGGACCCAAGAAGAGACCCCAAATTCATCGAGGCCTTGGACGAAAAATACTACCTCCAGCTATGCCCTCAGCAGCTAAGATCAACTACTCAATGGGAGAGCAGTTTGGACTTGGTCGCCTACAGAAATGCAGACCGGTATTCAATAAGAGAGGTACAAGTGAAGAGTCACTTCTTCACGGCCCACCGAAGTGTGTTTATTCGCTTGAATAAAAGCGATGAACCACTGTAACAATGTGTCTCTTGTGTGACTAGTGGTACCTTGGATTTACCAAGACACTTACCATGAGTGCCAAGCATGCCGTTGTAGCCAGTGCAGGAACAGCAGTTCTACAGTCTGCATTAACATCACCAGCAACCAAGTATATCCTCACAGCCGCAGCGATTATAGTTTCACTACTAGTTGTTCATAGAATAGCCAAGTGATCACCACAGCAGCACAAGGTATACAACAAGTTTCACACAAGCACCACAACAGCATGACTATCCCGTGAGCGAGGGCGTAGCCTGGGTATTGCTTTCGCAATTTCCCGGCTTAACCAAGTTGAGCCACAGCCATTTTTTTAATAGGCGTTATGTTGGCCGTGGCACTAGCTTGAGGTGGCCTCGCGGTCCAGCGATAATAATAATAATAATAATAATAATAATAATAATAATAATAATAATAATAATAATAATTTATTATTATTATTATTATTATTATTATTATTATTATTATTATAATATATATATTAATAATATATTATTATTATTATTATTATTATTATTATTATTACTGGTTCATAGGAAGGGAAAGGCGCAGTATCTGTCACACTTGTTTCTCTGGACACCTGAACCGCTTGCGCTGCCTCTGGGGGCGGTAGATGCTAGTCGGAACAGCCCGCTTTCTTCGTCTCTTCTGTCGTTTCCTCTTTTGCGGAGCCATCATACCGAGCAAACTCAAATACGCGAGCCGGCGGGTGTGACGTCACAACTACCCTCAGCAACGTCATGGCCCCGCGATCCCGCCGCCACCGCTCCCGCACCTAAAGTCGCGTCGCGCCGTGCACAATGCTGCGAAGTGTGGAATGTTGCACACGAGGGAGGTCGAGGAAGACGCGTACGGAGGGCGCGTATTGCAGACAATTGTTTGTGCGCTGGGAGGGAACGGTAAATTGTGCGCAGGAACACGAGCAGCAAAAAGAAAAAAAAAAAAAGCGCGTCCGTCCCTGCGCTTTGTGAGTGCCACGGGGGAAAGGAAAAATGAACAGCACTAGATGTTTCTCTATGGTACTAGTGCCGTCGCACAAAGCGAAAACGCGGTGCGTCGTCTGGCGAGAGAAAAACATTGTAGAAATAAACGAACTCTCCGCTAAAGTACAAAAAAGCAAAATTTTTGAAGTATAACTCGGAAAAAGTTCTTTCCTTTAAAATTTGATTAGTTTGTTTAAATTTATTTATAATTTAATGATGATAATGACAACAGACAGGTTAACAAAGCGCTCCTAACGGCAATCGAGGTAACGAGCACAACGTTGGTAACGAGCAAGTTCTACCACGGCCGGTCTCGAGGGAGAGCGCGTTTCTCTCTTCTCTTACGGCCTCTCTAATGGGGTCTGTTTCCACCGCCCGCCGCGCCTCGGTGGGGTCGCCACCGCCTCACTGCTGCTCCTCTGCTACAGCCGTTCACGCGCAAGGGAAACGCGCGCTCGCTCTTCGCTCCGCCCGCATCGGTTGCAACCGGCAGGTCCTGATATTTCACCCCTTATGGCTTATAGGAAGAAGCCGTAATCAGCGTCTGATTTATCGTGTATGAGCAATAAAATAGTCAATAATGCGCGTGCGCGCGAGAGCGCGCGCGCCTTCGTCAGTGCTGTCGCGCACAGTCGAATGAAGTTTCGGGTGCACTTACATCAACACTTTTTGCCCCTAACTTTTTCACAAAACTATATGTACCATTTTATGCAATGTGCCTTTGAAAGCTGTAAGCAGGTATAACGCGACCTGACGCTAGTCTCCATGGCAAACTGTTCGGTGGATATTCAAAGTATTCTGTCAACCGCTGCCGTTTTCGTTTAGAGCAAAACAGGCACTGGCGAAAATTCATAGCACGTCTCAGATTCAGAGTAAGGAACAAAAATTTACGCATACAGTTAAAATTTCAGTTGTCTAGTGGAGTGAGGTGTTCTAGCTTCGCTTAAAATAAATCAGTAGGTTGAAAGACAGCAGATGTATATAGTCTCGCGACTGACGCACACGTAGACAGTCGTAGTCAGTTTAATACCAGTAATAAAAAAAAAAACATTTAATCAAGGAAATATGGGCATAAACAGATATGCATAATTGAAAAGAACAGCAAGCAATAAAAAAACTATCCTTCAAAGTTAACACATTGCACTCATTCATCAAAACGGTGCATGCGGCTAGAAAATTAAAGACTCAAAATCTTTTTGGACGGTTTGTGCACATAAAGAGCTGGCCTTTCGTTCCTGTCTGTCACCTTCTTAGCATAATTGACAAGAAGGAGTATGAGAAATTTCTCACATATTAAAGAAGCGGACCTTGGCTATTGTCAATGCCTTCCGGGCAACTCAGCAAAGGTGAGTTCTCAAGTGCTGGCTGGATTAAGATTTGAAGGACTTCAAGGACATTTGTGTGTGGTAGGTGCACGACAGCTTTTTCAAAAAAAGACACAACCTTGTCCAAGAGGGCTACAAACTCTGGTTTTGGATAATGCAGTCCGCTAGAATCTTGTCCTCGCAGAATAGTGTACATGGGGCTGCTTCTTTCGCTGGTTTCAAGAAGGATAGCACGTCACACCCGAAGTCACTGATTAACTTCACAATGTGTCCAGCGACGTAAGCTAAACCAGAATACGTGACAGTGGGTAATGGGATGACAGGAGATACCATCACTTCTTTCAGTTCCTCGGTTACTGATTGCGGTAGAGCTGAAATGATTTCGTCGGTGTGGACACTAGGTGCCTAGGTGCACAATACAGCGCGACATACAACTCCTATAGTCACCTCTGAATAAATAGCACAGAGAAAAACTTTTATATCCATTATTGAGGAGTGTCCCTTGAGTAACAGTGGCGAATGTGTAATAAGCTACGCATTCTACCAAAATTATGGGGCAGCGATTGCTCTCTAAGGCAGGTATTACTGCACACATAGTTACAAGGAACTATTAGTTCAAAAACATACTAGAAAAAGAATGAAAATATTGCTAGGAATTAGTGCTTGAAATAGATTTCCTGTTGTTTTCATGAAATAATCATGATATCATGTAAACATTTCATTAAACCAACGCTTATTTGCAAAATTAAAATAATGTTTATAATACAACATAAAACATTTGCTGGTCTATAAATTATAGCAAAATTGAAAACAAAACTTAAAAGCGTTTACTCTGACGTTATACTAATACTTTATGTCATGTAAGCATTGTGCAACTTACATTACATTTTTATAAAATTATTTTCATCTTCGGTGTTACCTCGATGGTTTCTCATCTAGCGCTGAAAGACGGTTTTGCCATTGTTGCTGTTATGTTTGCCTTGAAGAAGCTTCGATGTGATCACTGCTCATTCACTTTTTTTATTCATCTTCTTGTACAAGCTTGGGAAAAAATTAAGATTAAAATGAACAAAAGTAGATACCATGCCTCAATACATGTCATATGCTTGTCGAGCGTTTGCTGAGCGACAGTGTTTTTTAATATAAAGACTCCATTCACGTGCGTTGCACGCTGACAAGATGCCGCTGCAGCATCTACCTTCTGTAATTTTTCATTTAGGGGCTGCACTCACCACGAAACCCGCGGGCGACAGCGCGAAACCAGGCAAAAGCCACCCGCCGCCACTGAAACAGATGCGGCGCGAACAGTGAGCAGGTCGCACCCCTTGCGGCGGCGGAGAGCGTGACTCAAGGAGAAAAGTTCCCATTGTTCACGCGGCGATTGAGAAGGCCGTAAGAAAGAGCGCGCGCTCTCTCCCTCGAGACCGGCCATGCATCAGCATACTGTTCTTTGATTATCAAACTTTCCGCTCGGGACAGTAAACAGCGCTTTGCCTCATTTTCGATGCTACATACGAAGGCGGAACACCCCGGCATTCTCGGCGACCCAGAGCAACCATGTTATGCGTGTTTTATGCACACAGAGCAATATCGGACGAACTTAGTCGTAAAACACGCTGCCCGCGTACCGCCGAAGCTCTGCGATGACTGCGCGTCGTCTGCTCGAGCGGACTATCTATGGCGGGGCTTGAGCACGTGATCGCAGCTGGCCAATGGGCGGCGCCGCGGCATAGAGATTACAGCTACGGTACTTCTAGAGTTTCAGCGATTTTAACGGCGGGCAGCGCAGCCAGGATGAATTGAACAAGTGACTTCGTTTTCAACGGTCCATCGAGCAAACACGCGGCTTTTAGTGCGCTGCTCTTACGTGCATGCAACTGTCGGCAGATTCCTGAGGAACGTACGTATCGACGCAGTGCCCGAAAAATCAGGAGCGCTGTGGAGAAACGCAAAGCAGTGCGATGCGGACCTGTTCAAGCAACGCTTCTTCAAGCGCGAACGACTGACTGCACTATGCCTCTGGATCTGGCCTCCTGTCAGCATTGCCGACATTCATGATTTCAGTTCTGGCGAGTAGTTTGATACTTGCCTGGATTGGCGTCGATCTCGCTTGTGTTGGCCCAAGCGAGCCATTCGCGTCGGCATCGCTAGATTAGTCATTTGCCTTCTCGCCCTCGTGCAGATGTATTTTTGAAATCCTGAAGAATACGAGTTAGCCTGTTCGATCGCGCCAGCATCGCCTGCGCGCACTACGCGAACATGCAGACGAGGCTCTGTGGCAGTGTCGTGTTGCGTCGTCTGCTGCCAGCGACAACATCATGGCGGATTACCCAGCATGCATGGAGGAAGGAAGAGGAAGGAAGTTTCCTTCCTCCATGCCCAGCCACGGCCGGTCTCGAGGGAGAGAGCGCTCCTCTTCTATTACGGCCTCTCCAATGGGGTCGTTTCCACCGCCCGCCTCGCCTCGGTGGGGTCGCCACCGCCCCACTGCTGCTCCTCCGCTACAACCGTTCACGCGCAAGGGAAACGCGTGCTAGCTTTTAGCTTCGCCCGGGTCAGTTGTAACCGGCAGGTCCTGACATTTCACCCCTTATAGTTTATACAAAGTCCGTAATCAACATCGAACATTTATCGTGTCATCATCATCATCATCATCATCAGCCTGATTATACCCACTGCAGGGCGAAGGCCTCTCCCATATTTCTCCATTTAACCCGGTTCTGTGCTAGCTGCATCCACTTGACCCCTGCGAACTTCTTAATCTCATCCGCCCACCTTACTTTCTGCTGCCCCCTGTTACGCTTTCCTTCCCTTGGAATCCAGTTTGTTACCCTCAGTGACCATCGGTTATCCTCTCTTCGCACTACATGTCCTGCCCATGTCCATTTCTTCTTCTTAATTTCCACTAGAATGTCGGTAACCTGAATTATTTCTCTGACCCACTCTGCACGCTTCCTGTCTCTTAATGTTACCCCTACCATTTTTCGTTCCATGACCCTCTGGGTTGTCCTCAACTTAAGTAGAACTCTCTTGGTTAGCCTCCACGTTTCAGCCCCATAGGTGAGTACAGGTAAGATGCAACTGTTATATACTTTCCTCTTTAGCGATACCGGTAAGCTGCTAGTGATAATTTGTGAGTGCTTGCCAAATGCGCTCCATCCCAATCTTATTCTTCTTGTTATTTCTTTTTCATGGTCCGGATCTGCGGTTACTACCTGTCCTAAGTAGATATATTCGCCTACTACTTCCAGTACTTCGCTACCTAATGTAAACTGCTGTTCCTTTCCGAGGCTGTTGAACATTACCTTAGTCTTCTGCATATTGATTTTCAAGCGTATACATTTCTACTTTTCCTGTCTAGGTCATCAATCATTATTTGCAGTTCATCCCCCGAGTTGCTTAGCAAGGCAATGTCATCAGCAAATCGCAGATTACTGAGGTATTCTCCATCTACCCTTATCCCTAACTGCTCCCATTTCAAGTCTCTGAATACTTCCTCTAAACAAGCTGTGAATAGCACTGGGGAGATTGTGTCTCCTTGCCTAACACCTTTCTTTATGGGAATTTTGTTACTTTCTTTATGCAGAACTATGGTTGCTGTGCAGCCACTATATATATCTTCCAGCACTTTCACGTACGGCTCGTCTACCCCCTGATTTCGCAACGCCTGCATCACCACCGAGGTTTCAACTGAGTCAAATGCTTTTTCGTAATCAATGAATGCTATGTATAAGGGCTGGTTATATTCCGAGCATTTCCGAGCATTTTTCTATCACCTGATTGATGGTATGGATATGATCGATAGTAGAGTACCGTTTCCGAAACCCTGCCTGATCCTTTGCTTGATTGCAGTCTAAGGTTGTCCTGATTCTATTAGCGATTACCTTAGTAAATACCTTATACGTAACGTAACAGACAGTAAGCTGATTGGTCTGTAATTTTTAAGGTCCTTAGAGTCCCCTGTCTTGTGAATGAGGATAATGTTTGCATTCTTCCATGGTTCCGGTACCGTCGATGACACCAGGCACTGCGTATACAGGGTGGCCAGTTTTTCTAGCACGATATCCCCCCCATCCTTCAGCAAATCTGTAGTTATCTGATCCTCTCCAGCTGATTTCTCCCTTTTCATAGTTTCTAGTGCTTTCTTGACCTCGTCCTTTGTCACTGGTGGAACGTCTGACTGTTTTTCGCTACCGCCAATCTCATTACGGTCCTGACTACTTTGGCTACTGTAGAGATCTGTATAGAACTCCTCGGCTACTTTGACTATCTTGTCCATATTAGTGATGACGTTGCCCGCCTTGTCCCTTATCGCATACATCTGGTTTTTGCCTATGCCCAATTTCTTCTTTACCGCTTTAAGGCTTTCCCCCGTTCTTTACAGCATGCTTAATTTTCTTCATGTTATACTTCCTTATATCGGCCAACTTGCGCTTATTGATTAGCTTTGATATCTCGGCCAATTCGATCCGGTCTGTTGAATTGGAAGCTTTCATACTCTGGCGTTTCTTAATCAAATCTTTCGTCTCCTTAGACAGCTTACCGGTATCCTCTCTAACTATCCTACCGCCTACTTCTACCGCGCACTCAGTAATGATATCTCTGAAATTATTGTTCCTTGCCTCTAGGGTAATGTCGCCATCCTCAGTTAGAGCTGAAAAACCTATTCAGTAGCGAGATCCTGAACTCTTCTGCCCTCCCCTCACCGCTAATTCGTTGATGGGTTTCTTTCTTACTTATCTGCTGCGTTCCTTCTTCAGATTTAGGCTAATTCGGGACCTCACCATCCTGTGGTCACTGAATCGCACTTTCCCGATTACCTCTACATCTTGCACAATGGCGGGGGTTGAACACATTATGAAGTCGATTTCATTTTTAGTCTCTCCGTTAGGACTTTTCCATGTCTATTTCCGGTTCTTCGGTTTGCTGAAGAAGGTATTCATGATTCGTAAGTTATTGCGTTCTGCAAACTCAACTGGTAACTCCCCCATGCTATTCCTAGAACCAATGCATGCCATAGTCACCTACTGCCTTGTCTCCTGCCTGTTTTTTTTTTCCCTACCTTGGCATTGAAGTCGCCCATTTCGCATTGCCGATTCTACATCTTCATAGAAGCTTTCAACTGCCTGGTCATCATAACTACATGTAGGTGCATAGGCCTGTACAACATTCAGTTTATACCGCTTATTAAGCCTAATTACGATACCTGCAACCCTCTCATTAATACTATAGAATTCATCTATATTACCCGCTATATACTTATTGACAAGGAAACCTACTCCTAGTTGTCGCCTCTCTGGTAAACCTCGATAACACAGTACATGCCCATCCTTCAGTACAGTATATGCCTCATTCGGCCTCCTAACCTCACTAAGCCCTATAACATCCCATTTCATGCCCTCTAGTTCCTCTAACAGCACTGCTAAGCTAGCTTCACTAGCTAGGGTTCTAGCATTAAACGTTGCCAGGGTCAGTTTCCAATGGCGGCCTGTCCAGCGGAGCCAGGCTTTCTTAGCACCCCCTGCTGCGTCGCAGGTCTGACCGCCGCCGTGGTCAGTTGTTCCGCAGCCGCTGGTGACTGAGGGCCGGGGTTTTATGGAGCTTATCATAGGAGGTTGTGGCCAATTATTGCACCAGGGTGGCCAACTCCTGTTCTGGTGAGGGAGTGCGTTGCCGGAGGTGTTCACCGGCATCAGGTCGCACCCCAAGCCTGTTTATGTTTATGCAATTCCATCGACACGCGGATTTTTTTTTTTTTTTTTTTACAGTAAAATACAGTCAACAATCCGATCACGCGCGCGCTCCTTCGTCAGTGAGGCCGTGCACGGTCGAAGGAAGCTTCGGGTACACTTCAACAACTTTTACCCCTAAGTTTTGTACAAAAATAAATTTACCAGGCTATGCAGTGTGCCTTTGAATGTTTTAAGCAGGTGTAGCGCGACCTGACGTGCGTGCATGGTGAAAAGTTGGGTGGAGATTCCGTCAACCGCTACCGTTTTCGTTTAGACCAGGAGAGGCGCCGGCAAAAATTCATGGCGCGTCTCAGATTCAGAGTAAAGAACAAAAATTTATTCATATAGTAAAAATTTCACTTGTCTAGTGGAGTGGGCTGTTCTAGCTTCGTTCAAAACATATCAGTCGATGAAAGACCGAAGATGTATATGTAGTCTCGCGACTACTTTTAATCAAGGAAATGGGCATAAACAGTTAAGCAGAATCGAAAAGAGCGGCAAACAATAAAAAAGTTGTCCTTCAAAGTTACAAATTGCACTATATGTTCATCAATTCATCAAAATGCTATCTGCGTCTAGAAAATTTAGTCTCAAAATCTTCCTGCACGGCTTGTGCACATAAGGAGTTGGCCTCTCGGTCTTCTCTGTCACTTTCCTGGTATAATTAATTGAGAAGAAGAGTTCTGAGAAATGTTTCAAATATCAAAGAAGCGGACCTAATAACATAGCTGTTGTCAATTCCTTTCGGGCAACTCAGTGTTGAATTCTAAAATGCTGACTGAATCAGGATATTAAGTACTTCGAGAACATTTGTGTGTATAGTAGGTGCATGGCAGCTTTTTCGAAAAAAAAAAAAAAAAACGAAGCTACATGTTCAATAGGGCAACAAGCTCTGTTTCGGATAATGCAGTCCGCTAGAATATTGTCCTCGTAGAAGAGCGTACTACATGGGTCTGCTTCTTTCGCTAGTTTCAAGAAGAATAGCGCAAGCGTCACAACTTTAACTAAACGATATATCCAGCGGCGTAAGGTAAACCGGAATACATGACAGTGGGAAATGGGATGGCAGGAGATGCCATGACTTCCTTCAGTGCCTTGATTTTGCTCTCAGATGAAACGTCCGTCTTGGCAATGTAGACATGTGCCGCTAGCTGTTACGGCCCTCGCATCTAGCATATGTCATTCCCTTCCCCACATTAACCTTACTTTCCCGAAGAGAGCCTCAATGGGTCGCTATATAAGGCTTGAAATGAGTCTTCAGTGAGAGTGTCCTTCTTTAACGCTTTAGAAGTTTCTTGCATACTTTCGATATAGCAGGTGAAAACTCATTTGTAAGTCACTGCATCGAGTATCACCTTCATCATTTATTGGCCTCTTTTTACCACTTCGAGCACAAGTGGTGCCATGAATATCAAACCGTTTTTTATTGCTTTCATAACAAGCTTAATATCATGTAAAAATTTCATTAAAACAATGTTTATTTGCAAAATTAAATTATTGTTTATAATACCACACATTGGCTAATATATGAATTGTAATAACATTTAAAACTCAACCCTACAATGTTTATTTTGACTGCTATACTAATACTTTATATCATGCAAGCATTTTGCAATTTAAATTACATTTTTATGAAATTATTTTCATCTTCGGTGTTACATGAATGGTTTCACATCTAGCGCTAAAGACGGTTTTGCTGTAGCAGACGAGTTGCTGTCATGTTAGCCTTGAAGAAGCTTCGATGTGATCACTTCTCATTCAGTTTTTTTTTTTTTTTTTTTTGTTCCTATTCTTGTACAGGCTTGGGAAAAATTCGGATTAAAATGGACAAAAGTAGCTACCCTGCCGCAATGTATGCCATGCTTGTCGAACGTTAGCTGAACGACAGTGTTTTTTATATCCGTTCACGTGTGTAGTACGTTGACGACATGCCGCTGCAGCATCTACCTTCTGTGTTCTTTAATTTCGGGGCTGCACTCACCACGAAACTCGCGAGCGACAGCGCGAAACCAAGCAAAAGCCACCCGCCGCCGCTGAAGCAGACGCGGAGCGAACAGTGAGCAGGTCGCGCCCCTTGCGGTGGCGGAGAGCGTAACTCAAGGAGAAAAGTTCCCATTGTTCCCGCGGCGATTGAGAACAGAAGGCCGTAAGAAAGAGCGCGCGCTCTCCCCCGAGACCGGCCGTGGCTCAGCATGCATCGAACTTGCGACCTCCACTGACTCCACTCCACTGTCTGTGCAAGGCGATGGCAAGGTCGCGATTGTGCAAGGTCTCTGTTGCAGTCGGTCTTGGTTTTGGTAGAGGTGGTTGCTGTGACCGCGAAACAATACTTATCGCGCATTGCTAATAAGAGTGTTCCTAACGATTGTGAACGTCATTGCGCAGCAGCGATGAGCGACATTCTCTCCAAGTACGAGTTCTGTGGTCACCTGCGCCACCATGGCGCCACCGTGATATGCGCAGCCAGGACAAGGCCAGCATGCATTGGCGCAGCGCAAGTGTTCTCGCCCCGGCATGGGTATGGTGGCTAGAAGGGGTAGGTGGCGTCAACGCCGGCGCGTTCGCGGCGAAAGGGCGCGCCGTCAATTCATGCCGCCACCGCGGTGGCCGCAGCGGCGCTGCGGTCAGCACTTCGATGCCTCCCGCGCTCCCCGCTCCCTGCTCATGCGTGCGCACGTGCGGTTGTCGTCTGCTCATCTCGACGGTGCTCCCACGTGTTTTTCGCTGTGTTTCTTTTGTGAAGGGGTACTTGTTGGCATGCATGCTTCAGGTCCGTGTCCTGGATCAGCAAATGGATCATCGTGCAAAGAAAGCGAGACAAACGCACTGCTTTGCGCATAACTGTACGTCTGGCTACGTATCGTCAAGGAAGTCGGGTGAGCGTGTCTCTTTGTTTTCTGTGCCAAAGGACCCCGAACGCTTTTAAGCATGGCGACGAGCCGTGCCCCGGGCTGACAAAGCTCTCGACGAGAACTCAGCCCTCTGTGAACTTCACTTTGATGAACAGTATATTGTCCGGCACTTCACGCACGTGATCAACGGAGCAACAGTCAAGATTCCCCGTGATCGACCCGTGCTTACAAGCGACGCACCGTTCGACAAATGTCTGGTTGTAACGATCACCCGACTGCCAGCCAATTTTTGATATCTGTGAACACGCTAAGCTTTCAAAGCATAGCAAGATCACCAGCAAAAAGCAATATGTCTCTTCGGGACTTATAAGGAGCCTTCTTGATGCTTCTAGCGCAAAAGAGACGAGTTCTCAGAGGAGAATTGACGAGCTTCTGGATATTGGGAACCTTACAGAAGCATATGAAGTCCTCAGTGCTTGTGACCTTGATCACCGGGCGATGTGTGTTCAAGCAAGTGATTCCAGGCTGATTTTTTACGTGGCCGATTACGTCGCGCGGAAAAGCATTGCGACCACAAAGTGTGCTGAGTGCTGCCAGGAGCTTCTGCAGAATAAGGGTGGTAGTCCGCCAGCTGAAGCAGCCCTCACGGCAGCTGTTGACAGAGGAGGACTTTTATATCCATCTGACCAGCTGAATGCACTAGTGATGTCACTAGAAAACACATTCACCCACTGCTTCAGTGTGAAGCAAGTAAGAAGCGACAGCCTAATGGACTTCGTATCTTTTCTCCAGCTTACAAAGTTGAATCTTGTAGGCTTCCCAGAACACAAAACAGCACTCACAAACAGAATCATCAAATTTTATGCGCTCACAAGGCTTCATTTCTACGTGAAATCTCAGAACGCAAAACGGGACGAAACGCGGGAGCGAATGAAGATGTTAAAACTTCGACGAGTGCTCTGAAGTGTGCCTTCTAAGCTTTCCACTTTTTATTTAACGACTTTTATAGTTTCAGTCATATGCAGTATGTTTCTGTGATACATGATGTTCCTGACGATGGTCTAAGCTATTTTTCAACGAGTCACTTTATTTTTTCTGTTACGTGCAGTAAGTCTATGTGATACATGATATCCTTACCCTCTAAGCTTTCTATTTTTTAACGATCGAGTCACTTTTATAGTTTCCCATTTGTGCAATATGCCTCCGTGATAATTTCCTGAACGTAGTGTGTAATAAAAGTCATATTCACATGCTGGTTTGCTTGCGCAGGACTGCTTATTTCTGTGGTCCTCCTTTATTGAGAGTTGCGAGATCGTGTGAGACTCGCAAGATTACTCTCTATAGTGAGCGCTTTCACGAGCTAAAAGCATACGCAGACTGATGATCACTGTAGGCTGTAAAGTCTTCACCTCAGTTTCAGACCAATCTGCGCGGGTGCATCCAGCGTGAAAGCGAAAAAAAAAATCCAGCTTTCTGCACGCGCGGCGAACCCGGCGCAGCCAGCCTTTCCTGCGCGCAGCGCGCTCGCCGCATCGCACTACGGACAGCAGCGCCACCTACGCATGGCATGAAATGGAAGCGCGGCGCTCGCCTCCCGGTCGCGTCACCTACCCCTTCTAGCCACCATAGGCATGGGCCCCGGCAGCGTCACGGTGTGTTTATTTGTAACCGTTTGTGATGGTTGCAAGTGTTCCTGGTGCCTGCGAGGATCTTCACAGGCGACGGCAAGTAACAGCTGTTCACGGTGATGTTTGTGTGCATGCATTAGGTGCACACTGCAGTATGTGTTCCAAATGAGATTACGACTGGAGCAGGTGTTTCGCTGTCAAGTCTGGGAACTGTCCGATTTGAATAGTTCGCCGCGCACTTTGTTTTCCTAATGCTGAAATTATAGTGAACTAGAATAGCTGGAATGAACTTGGCGCTTTGCAGCGAGTCGCACCCGTTCCGCTGGTTGCACTGATCTCGACAGAAACGAGTGCGTACGACCTTTCAGAGACGTATCCATCACGGTTCCTGTGTGTACTGTGCTTGAAAACTGCCGTGTGTGCGCCGTGCTCTCCGTCAAACGGCGCAAAAAAGGTTGGCCTGCTTCTGTCGCGTCACTTTATCTTGTGTTCTTGGGGCTCGGATTACTTGGTGGGCCGCGGCACTGTACGTGTAACCTGAGAAAATATCGACGTACACGGCAGCCGTCACTTCGAGAGTATCTCTTGTTTGTTTTTATTTCCTGCTAGCTATGCGGACCTATGTCTGCAATGAATATTTGTTTGATGACAGTGA